>NC_138773.1:280547967-280760467 GCF_965119305.1 Pelophylax lessonae
AATACTCCTTTTTCAAAAAGGCCGCCTCATCCTTATTAATCACTTTTTTGGATAGTGCAGAACCTACCAGTTGTTCGACCTCAATTTTATATATGGGCAATGGGTCTTTTGAGAGCCTCAAGTATGTTTTTTGGTCACTTAATAGTCGAAGGGCTTCGTTCACATAATCAGTTTTATTCTGTAGGACAATGCCCCCACCTTTGTCTGCAGATTTAATAATAAGATCAGGGTTATCAGAGAATCTCTTAAGGGCCTGGGATTCGCCATGATGGAGATTAAGGTGGGAGTATTTGCTCTGTTTTGATGTATCTGAACACATGGCCAGTCCAACCCCTTAGGACCGCGCCACATAGTGGTGGCAGTTATACACGGCCCATGTACAACCATAGACTCATACCCATAGCCAAGAATCAGACCACTAATGTAGATAGACTCTTTGACCAACATAATAAGAGTAATATTCCCTCTAGTTGTCCAACCAGAATTCCACCTAACCATTCTAATAAGTGTAATAATAAAAATAAAAATAAAAATAAAAACAAAACCAAGACAGATATAGGTAAAGTTAGTAAGATTGAGAGCATTTCTGCCACCTATAATAATATTACTAAAAATAGACTTTCCAGTACCACCAACGCCCGAGTTACCGCTGGTAAGTCATCTGTCCCCACGTCGGTTCAGACCCTCCCAAACTTACCCGCCAACCGGGAAGAGTACATTAGTCCCCCTATAGCCAGTCAGATACCAGTAACACCAAAGTCACTTGGCTTGAGCCAAAATATATCTTTTCCTGTCATGATCAATGAACTTGACACGGTTCCCTCTACAATGGTCCCTCCTCCGGTGTCTTTTTTAGAGGAGGGCCCACTGACCAATACCAGAAAGAAAAAAAGAAAAATTATAGACGAGGATGTAGAGGAGGTAAACGAATTACCAAAAATAAACTCCAAACAACGGAGACTATAAAGATTTTTAATCTTTCCTCCGTCCAGTTAAATCAGGATGATATGTCCTTATTACATAAAGGCCTAAGTTTTGCCCCTACCTCCTTCCCTAACTCCTTTTTACTATTTCGTGATTTAAATAAGTTTATACGCAACCTTACATTGAAGCGTTATTTCAATATAAAGGCCAAACAGGCTGATACCAGCTCCCTCGCTGACAATGTAGACACCAATGCCCCTACCCCAACTGATGAGATTTTTCCTGGCAGTCCCTTTAGCACTTATGATCCCTGTGAGGATGACGATCTGGACCCTGATATACTGTTATATACTCAGCATCTCCCGGAGTCGCCACACTATACCCATACGGACTTACGGCCTAAATCCGTGTTTTACCCCACACGCTCAAAAGGCCCGTACCTAGAAACTTATTATAGGACAGTCTTTGCTGACCTGCAAGCCATGTGTTCAGATACATCAAAACAGAGCAAATACTCCCACCTTAATCTCCATCATGGCGAATCCCAGGCCCTTAAGAGATTCTCTGATAACCCTGATCTTATTATTAAATCTGCAGACAAAGGTGGGGGCATTGTCCTACAGAATAAAACTGATTATGTGAACGAAGCCCTTCGACTATTAAGTGACCAAAAAACATACTTGAGGCTCTCAAAAGACCCATTGCCCATATATAAAATTGAGGTCGAACAACTGGTAGGTTCTGCACTATCCAAAAAAGTGATTAATAAGGATGAGGCGGCCTTTTTGAAAAAGGAGTATTATAATACTCCATATTTCTACCACCTGCCAAAGGTCCATAAAGACCCCCTTCATCCCCCAGGGAGACCTATCGTTGCAGCAATGAATAGCGTCACTAGTGGCCTCTCACAGTATATTGATGTCTTTTTACAGCCCTTGGCCCAAAGTCTGCAATCGTACATACGAGACTCGGGCCACCTATTGGAGCAGATTACGCCATATAGATGGGAAGATAGTTACTCGTGGCTATCTTTAGATGTTAGCTCCTTGTATACATCTATCCCCCATAGTATAGGCTTACAAGCATTACAACATTTTCTCCTACTAGATTCTTCCCTACATCATGACCAAGTTTCCTTTATTTTGGAAGCGACACATTTCTGCCTAACCCACAACTATTTTCAGTTTGAGGACACGTTTTATCTGCAGATAAATGGCACAGCCATGGGAGCTAACTTTGCTCCTTCATATGCGAATCTGACCATGGGCTATTGGGAACTTAGATACATTTGGCAGAATAATCCATTTGCTCAACACATCGTTTTTTTTGGGCGGTATATTGACGACATTATCGTCATCTGGGATGGTTCCGCATCCCAGATTGACGGTTTTGTCAGCCACTGCAATAACAACTCTTTGGGTCTATCGTTCACGTCAGTCTCACATCCAGATTCTATGCCTTTTTTAGATCTGGAATTGGGACATGAGCTACATCAGATACATGCCAAAAATTATATCAAACCCACGGGAGGTAATTCATATCTCCATTATAAGAGTTGCCATCACCCCCAATGGACGAAAAATATACCAAAAGGCCAGTTCTGTCGACTTCGACAGAACTGTACCAGAGATGGAGATTATCTAACTCAAAGTAAACACTTAAAGAAAAAATTCTCAGAGAAGGGCTACCCTGATGATTTGGTAAACTCAGCCTATGAGGCCTATCTTCCAGGGAAACATCCTAGTTCTAGGGCCAAGAGCGAATATCATCCTGTTCGTTTTGTCACTAAGTTCCATTGTCAGTATAGAAAAATGGAAAAAATTCTATCAAAACACTGGGATATCCTAAAACAAGACCCCCACTTGAACTCGGTCATTTTGGACAAGCCAAAAGTGACTTATAGGAGGGCTACCACCTTGAAAAACAAAATAGCACCCAGCAAATTAAAGAACATCAAGGCCACTAATCATCCGTCATGGATGATCCCCCTGAAAGGCATGTATGCCTGCCGTAAAAAGTTATGCAAAATGTGTAGTTTTGTGCAACATGGCCAAAAGAACTTTACACATAATGACAAAACCTATGTCTTGGACAATTTTTTCAACTGTTCCACAGACTATGTGGTGTATTGTCTGATATGCCCCTGCCAGTTGCTCTATGTAGGTCGAACCATCAGACCAGTCAGACAACGATTCGGCAAACATCGCCGTCTTATTGAAGGTGGATGTGACCTTCATAGTGTCCCTCGACATTTTTCAGAAGTCCACGGAAAATCCACCGAGGGACTAAAAATTTGGGTTATCGAATCGATTCCCAAAGACTTGCCGGAGGGAGAACGATTTTCCAAATTATGTATGCGAGAGACTTTCTGGATCTATACGTTAGATGTTCTCGCTCCTCGAGGGTTAAATGAAGAATTAGACGTGCACACTATCTTATAATTATTATCAGGGTTTTCTGTTGGTCTTTATTTATTATTTTTTCACCACATCATATCAGATGATTTTTTAATATATACACTTTGGCCCTGGTTCTGGTATATAAATCTTTTATACAAACTTTATAAGGTTTACCTACTGAGCAATCAGAAGGCTTATTCCCCTATATATCATACATGTGGTACCGTAGTTGGTAATCCATATAAAAATCCTTTATACAGAAAATATAATTATTAGGATATACATATGTACACCTATATATGGGTTATATCCATCCTCCATTTTCTTATCCAATATATAAGGCTTTTTTACTCCCCCCCCCCTTCCCCTTCCTCCTTTTATTGTTTCATTTGCTTATATGTTTCTCCATACCACAGCCTGTATAGGTATTATGCATTAGCTCTTATAATATACCTTTTAAAGATGCTTTTTATCAACTTTTTTATTTTTATAATTGTATCATTTTAAACCTGGAACGTTTTTACATGTTCTTCATAAGCCTTGATGAACCCAGGCTTACCCCTATTTTACATTTATTATATGTTTTGTATTGCCTAATTGTTTGCTATCACTGTGATAAGCGGTTGTCTAGCCCACATACATGTGTATTTAAGGGCAGCCGACCGATCACACTCCACTTCTAAGTTGTTTTTAATCTCTCCCATTGCTACAAAAATGTTTGATTGGTTAGGTTATTGCTCAGTGCTGTGGGCGGTTGCCATCCCCTTACTTCAGCTGTGTCTAATTATCCTCTTGTTCAGCACTACATAAAGCCCCACAGAGACTACGGCACTCTAGCACCTGATGAAAGAGCGCGCCGGGTGCAGAGGACCCCGCGCATGCTCAGAAACGCGTCGTGCATGCCGTAACACATCGGACAGATCCCACCATCCCTGTGGGTGAGAGTGCCTCCATCCATCACTCGCAACACGGAACCGCAGATCCGAGCCGCTTGACCGCTCACCGCTGATGTTGTGGGAGACAGCCGGCTTTCTTCCCTCCCACCGCCAGTGACAGTACTGCATACGGCTTCCTGTGACCAGAGGACACCCTCCAGAGGATGGCTGCAGGATTGCTTTGACACATACAGCTTTTCAGTCTTCATGTCTAGTGAGTGTATATCACCTGCCTTGTTATCTGCAATAAATTGTCTGCACTTAGAGCGCTTCTCCCCTCTTCTTTTTGTCTATACAGATTCTTCCTCCTCATCTGTGGAAGAGCAGCTCAGTGCCCACGGACTCTATCCCCTTTAGGATCATCAACCTATTTATGCTATCCCATTGTCCCCTATTGTATTGTACCATTTTATGCCTATGTCTATTTGCAACTACAACCTTTTTTATTGCCTGTGTTTTTTTTTTTTTTTTTTTTTTTTTTTTTTCTTTTCCCTTCCCTCCCCTCCCCCCCCCCCCCTCCCTGGATTCAGCTGCTTATTAGTTCTGTTCATCCACCCTTCATATGCTGGAGGTCTTCGTAGCGCTCTGTGTTTTGTTTTTTATGTGCTTTTTGAGAGGTTCCTCTAGAGCAGCTTGATTGACCCAGCATGTGTGCCTAGATGATTGTAGATGATTCTATTTTTGATGACCCTGTCTTTGATACAAGCCTAATATCTATGGGTTTAGATGCACCTATCTCCTACAAAGGTTTATACACAACACAGATATATGTATCATCACTCATATTGGTAGTTGTTTTTTTTTTCCGTTACAGTTATTGATAATTGTTTTTTACTTATTAACTATAGATGTGGAGTTGTCCCCTGGGTTACTTGACACCACTCATCTAGTTGTCAGTATACCAGCCAGTGTACCTTGGAATTTGGTCCTTGGTTGGGTGTATATACACGCATATACACTGATATTCACCATTTTATAACAATAATTGTTTACATTTTATACAATTTTCTGCATATTTGTACATTCCACTCTGACCTGCGTGATCATGGATCTAATCAGTGATGTGGAATTACACAAATATGACATTTTAGATACCTTATATTCCATCTTTTCTAATGATTTGTTTTCTGATGAGCCTATCAGAAAACGTACAGACCGCCATGTCTTATGTGGTATGTTCAAAAAACTAGAGAGACTAATGCACTCCGCCAACACTCAGTGGTGGGATGAATTTTTTCTCAATAAATATTTATCTGCCAAAATTTCCCCCAGGGGCCTTAGGATTACGCAGACCTGCTCCTTTTTAGATCCCGCCCACCTGAAAGAGTGGCGCGGTATTGCAGAGTTCTGCACCACTAAGTGGCTAGGGCTTCTCGCCACTCAGCGACACATTAAATACGATTCATTAGTACACAACATCCAAATATTGATTCAGGACATTGAGAGTTTTCATACGCATATCCCTCTTGAGTGGTTTGACACTCTAAAAAGGAATACAAAAAGAAAGGAGGACCAACTCATACATACTAAATTGGATAAATTTAGGAGAGACCTAGATGATTACAGCAACGATAAGGTTTTCCTGTGGAAACAAAATCACCACATACCTCCACTAATGTCCCTGGAGATTCACCCAGTCCAACCCCTTAGGACCGCGCCACATAGTGGTGGCAGTTATACACGGCCCATGTACAACCATAGACTCATACCCATAGCCAAGAATCAGACCACTAATGTAGATAGACTCTTTGACCAACATAATAAGAGTAATATTCCCTCTAGTTGTCCAACCAGAATTCCACCTAACCATTCTAATAAGTGTAATAATAAAAATAAAAATAAAAATAAAAACAAAACCAAGACAGATATAGGTAAAGTTAGTAAGATTGAGAGCATTTCTGCCACCTATAATAATATTACTAAAAATAGACTTTCCAGTACCACCAACGCCCGAGTTACCGCTGGTAAGTCATCTGTCCCCACGTCGGTTCAGACCCTCCCAAACTTACCCGCCAACCGGGAAGAGTACATTAGTCCCCCTATAGCCAGTCAGATACCAGTAACACCAAAGTCACTTGGCTTGAGCCAAAATATATCTTTTCCTGTCATGATCAATGAACTTGACACGGTTCCCTCTACAATGGTCCCTCCTCCGGTGTCTTTTTTAGAGGAGGGCCCACTGACCAATACCAGAAAGAAAAAAAGAAAAATTATAGACGAGGATGTAGAGGAGGTAAACGAATTACCAAAAATAAACTCCAAACAACGGAGACTATAAAGATTTTTAATCTTTCCTCCGTCCAGTTAAATCAGGATGATATGTCCTTATTACATAAAGGCCTAAGTTTTGCCCCTACCTCCTTCCCTAACTCCTTTTTACTATTTCGTGATTTAAATAAGTTTATACGCAACCTTACATTGAAGCGTTATTTCAATATAAAGGCCAAACAGGCTGATACCAGCTCCCTCGCTGACAATGTAGACACCAATGCCCCTACCCCAACTGATGAGATTTTTCCTGGCAGTCCCTTTAGCACTTATGATCCCTGTGAGGATGACGATCTGGACCCTGATATACTGTTATATACTCAGCATCTCCCGGAGTCGCCACACTATACCCATACGGACTTACGGCCTAAATCCGTGTTTTACCCCACACGCTCAAAAGGCCCGTACCTAGAAACTTATTATAGGACAGTCTTTGCTGACCTGCAAGCCATGTGTTCAGATACATCAAAACAGAGCAAATACTCCCACCTTAATCTCCATCATGGCGAATCCCAGGCCCTTAAGAGATTCTCTGATAACCCTGATCTTATTATTAAATCTGCAGACAAAGGTGGGGGCATTGTCCTACAGAATAAAACTGATTATGTGAACGAAGCCCTTCGACTATTAAGTGACCAAAAAACATACTTGAGGCTCTCAAAAGACCCATTGCCCATATATAAAATTGAGGTCGAACAACTGGTAGGTTCTGCACTATCCAAAAAAGTGATTAATAAGGATGAGGCGGCCTTTTTGAAAAAGGAGTATTATAATACTCCATATTTCTACCACCTGCCAAAGGTCCATAAAGACCCCCTTCATCCCCCAGGGAGACCTATCGTTGCAGCAATGAATAGCGTCACTAGTGGCCTCTCACAGTATATTGATGTCTTTTTACAGCCCTTGGCCCAAAGTCTGCAATCGTACATACGAGACTCGGGCCACCTATTGGAGCAGATTACGCCATATAGATGGGAAGATAGTTACTCGTGGCTATCTTTAGATGTTAGCTCCTTGTATACATCTATCCCCCATAGTATAGGCTTACAAGCATTACAACATTTTCTCCTACTAGATTCTTCCCTACATCATGACCAAGTTTCCTTTATTTTGGAAGCGACACATTTCTGCCTAACCCACAACTATTTTCAGTTTGAGGACACGTTTTATCTGCAGATAAATGGCACAGCCATGGGAGCTAACTTTGCTCCTTCATATGCGAATCTGACCATGGGCTATTGGGAACTTAGATACATTTGGCAGAATAATCCATTTGCTCAACACATCGTTTTTTTTGGGCGGTATATTGACGACATTATCGTCATCTGGGATGGTTCCGCATCCCAGATTGACGGTTTTGTCAGCCACTGCAATAACAACTCTTTGGGTCTATCGTTCACGTCAGTCTCACATCCAGATTCTATGCCTTTTTTAGATCTGGAATTGGGACATGAGCTACATCAGATACATGCCAAAAATTATATCAAACCCACGGGAGGTAATTCATATCTCCATTATAAGAGTTGCCATCACCCCCAATGGACGAAAAATATACCAAAAGGCCAGTTCTGTCGACTTCGACAGAACTGTACCAGAGATGGAGATTATCTAACTCAAAGTAAACACTTAAAGAAAAAATTCTCAGAGAAGGGCTACCCTGATGATTTGGTAAACTCAGCCTATGAGGCCTATCTTCCAGGGAAACATCCTAGTTCTAGGGCCAAGAGCGAATATCATCCTGTTCGTTTTGTCACTAAGTTCCATTGTCAGTATAGAAAAATGGAAAAAATTCTATCAAAACACTGGGATATCCTAAAACAAGACCCCCACTTGAACTCGGTCATTTTGGACAAGCCAAAAGTGACTTATAGGAGGGCTACCACCTTGAAAAACAAAATAGCACCCAGCAAATTAAAGAACATCAAGGCCACTAATCATCCGTCATGGATGATCCCCCTGAAAGGCATGTATGCCTGCCGTAAAAAGTTATGCAAAATGTGTAGTTTTGTGCAACATGGCCAAAAGAACTTTACACATAATGACAAAACCTATGTCTTGGACAATTTTTTCAACTGTTCCACAGACTATGTGGTGTATTGTCTGATATGCCCCTGCCAGTTGCTCTATGTAGGTCGAACCATCAGACCAGTCAGACAACGATTCGGCAAACATCGCCGTCTTATTGAAGGTGGATGTGACCTTCATAGTGTCCCTCGACATTTTTCAGAAGTCCACGGAAAATCCACCGAGGGACTAAAAATTTGGGTTATCGAATCGATTCCCAAAGACTTGCCGGAGGGAGAACGATTTTCCAAATTATGTATGCGAGAGACTTTCTGGATCTATACGTTAGATGTTCTCGCTCCTCGAGGGTTAAATGAAGAATTAGACGTGCACACTATCTTATAATTATTATCAGGGTTTTCTGTTGGTCTTTATTTATTATTTTTTCACCACATCATATCAGATGATTTTTTAATATATACACTTTGGCCCTGGTTCTGGTATATAAATCTTTTATACAAACTTTATAAGGTTTACCTACTGAGCAATCAGAAGGCTTATTCCCCTATATATCATACATGTGGTACCGTAGTTGGTAATCCATATAAAAATCCTTTATACAGAAAATATAATTATTAGGATATACATATGTACACCTATATATGGGTTATATCCATCCTCCATTTTCTTATCCAATATATAAGGCTTTTTTACTCCCCCCCCCCCTTCCCCTTCCTCCTTTTATTGTTTCATTTGCTTATATGTTTCTCCATACCACAGCCTGTATAGGTATTATGCATTAGCTCTTATAATATACCTTTTAAAGATGCTTTTTATCAACTTTTTTATTTTTATAATTGTATCATTTTAAACCTGGAACGTTTTTACATGTTCTTCATAAGCCTTGATGAACCCAGGCTTACCCCTATTTTACATTTATTATATGTTTTGTATTGCCTAATTGTTTGCTATCACTGTGATAAGCGGTTGTCTAGCCCACATACATGTGTATTTAAGGGCAGCCGACCGATCACACTCCACTTCTAAGTTGTTTTTAATCTCTCCCATTGCTACAAAAATGTTTGATTGGTTAGGTTATTGCTCAGTGCTGTGGGCGGTTGCCATCCCCTTACTTCAGCTGTGTCTAATTATCCTCTTGTTCAGCACTACATAAAGCCCCACAGAGACTACGGCACTCTAGCACCTGATGAAAGAGCGCGCCGGGTGCAGAGGACCCCGCGCATGCTCAGAAACGCGTCGTGCATGCCGTAACACATCGGACAGATCCCACCATCCCTGTGGGTGAGAGTGCCTCCATCCATCACTCGCAACACGGAACCGCAGATCCGAGCCGCTTGACCGCTCACCGCTGATGTTGTGGGAGACAGCCGGCTTTCTTCCCTCCCACCGCCAGTGACAGTACTGCATACGGCTTCCTGTGACCAGAGGACACCCTCCAGAGGATGGCTGCAGGATTGCTTTGACACATACAGCTTTTCAGTCTTCATGTCTAGTGAGTGTATATCACCTGCCTTGTTATCTGCAATAAATTGTCTGCACTTAGAGCGCTTCTCCCCTCTTCTTTCTGCGTTGAAGGGGGCACTCTGGTCTCTGCATTGAAGGGGGCACGCTGGTCACTGCATTGAAAGGGGGCACGCTGGTCACTGCATTGAAGGGGGCACGCTGGTCACTGTTTTGAAGGGGGCACACTGGTCACTGTGCATTGAAAGGGGGCACGCTGGTCACTGTGCATTGAAAGGGGGCACGCTGGTCACTGTGCATTGAAAGGGGGCTCGCTGGTCACTGCATTGAAGGGGGCACGCTGGTCACTGCATTGAAGGGAGCACGCTGGTCACTGTTTTGAAGGGGGCACACTGGTCCCTGTGCATTGAAAGGGGGCACGCTGGTCACTGTGCATTGAAAGGGGGTACTCTGGTCACTGCATTGATGGGGGCACGATGGTCACTGTGCATTGAAAGGGGGCACGCTGGTCACTGTTCATTGAAAGGGGGCACGCTGGTCTCTCTGCATTGAAAGGGGGCACGCTGGTCACTGCATTGAAAGGGGGCATGCTGTTCACTCTGCATTGAAAGGGGGCACGCTGGTCACTTTGCATTGAAAGGGGGCACGCTGGTCACTGCATTGAAAGGGGGCACGCTGGTCACTCTGCATTGAAAGGGGGCACACTATACCTTAATTACCGAAGGCCCCTTTCACACTTTTGTGACCTCAAAGTCACGCACTTTTTTACAGCGTTTTTTGCCATCTACTTTTGGTCCGGCCCCCGGGTCCAATATATGAACCCATTGCGGCCCTCGAGTCAAAAAGTTTGCCCACCCCTGGTCTATAATGAGGGGAGTTTGTGGTTTGGAATTGAACATAATGATCTGTCATATCATTTTGCATACAGAAAAGGTGCTGTTGCATGTAAATCTGACTTCCTGATAAATGTATCTTTAGTTTTAATTATCATGATCTAAAATAATAAATGTGGGGGCTTTTGGTGGGCTGGATTTTTATTTTGGGGGGGGGGAGCAGCATTTCATTCTTGGACCACGACAGCACAATATCTTTAGCCAGCCCTGCCTATCGGTACCCATCAGGGGCAATTAGTGCTGCCTATTAGTGCCCTCCAGGAGTGCCGTCTATCATTGCCCCCCTTGAGTGCCGCTTACTAGTACCCATTAGTGCCGCCTATCAGTGCTTCCCATGAGTGCCGCCTATCAGTGCCTCCCATCAGGGCAACCTATCAATGCCTCCCATCAGTGCTGTCTATCAGTGGCCATTAGTGCTGCCTATCAGTGCCTCCCATCAGGGCCACCTATCAATGCCTCCCATCAGTGCTGTCTATCAGTGGCCATTAGTGCTGCCTATCAGGGCCTCCCATCAGTGCCGCCTATCAGGGCCTCCCATCAGTGCCTCCCATGAGTGCCGCCTATCAGTGCCCCCCCATGGGTGCCGCCTATCAGTGGCCATTAGTGCTGCCTATCAGTGCCCCCTATGAGTGCCACCAATCAGTGCCCATTAGGCAAGTGCCCCCTATGAGTGCCACCAATCAGTGCCCATTAGGCAAGTGGCTATGTTTCTCACCGATTAAAAATTGAATTGTTTGCACTGCCCTTATGTGACAAAATGGATGAAAAACTGATTCATTTACGTCCATTAAACTATTAATTGTTCGAAATGTTGTCATCATTAAATGACGGCACTATCATTTGCTCTAAGGACAAAGTGTTTGTTCTTTGAAAATGAGTTTGAATGATTTTTCGCATAGTGTATGGCAGCATTAGGCCAACCTATAACCAATGGGTGTTGCTGGAAAAAAATGCTCACAAAAAAAAAAGAAAGCCAAATTGTGTCACTAAAGCCCCGTACACACGTACTGATCATCGGCCGAACGATCGTCCGTCTTTTGTCCAGGGCTGTCGTGTCTGTTGAAAACTGCAAAAGACTGCACACGAATTTTGTCGGCCAACAACAGCCGACTGCAGAAGTGATGTCATGTGATGGTTCACTTTCCTTGTCTTTTTTCATTTCTGAGCATGCCCAGTCTTGCTAGTCTGCTGTCTGTCGGCCGAAATCTGTACTGACTGGCGAACAATCGGCCGTTCTGGTGACAGACAACAAAAATTTTAAAGTCTGCACGACAGATTCTGTTCGGCCGAAAATGCACTGTCGGCTGTCGGAAGCATCAATCGGCCGATAGGTCGTCGGCCGAATATTTACGGCCGACAATCGGTACGTGTGTACGGGGCTTTAGTGTGTATGGGAGCTAAATAAGGTTGTACAATCAGATTGAAGCCTGTAGGTCCAGTTTGGGTGGAAGGAAAGGATCGATTCCATACATGGAATTTCTCTGGATACAATGTATCTCCTCTCCAGTTTATAGGAAGACACGCTGCAGTTTGCCGAGCGGCCTGTAGATGGCACCGTGCACACAAGGCAGTAGTAGGCAGAGTGAGGAGGGCGGGTCTGGGGAGACATAAAAGCAGTGCGGAGTTGTAGACAAAGCTCAGTCACCTCTCTGTACCGGATGGCAGAGCAGAGCGGAGCCTAGGAGCTGTGGATATAGCAGCGAGTGCTGCAGACGGGGAATAGTAGGGAGCTGTGCACACCCTCCGCTCCCCATCCCCCCTCTTCTCTATATAGAAGTTGTGTGATCCCCGGAGAGGGTGGGAGAAGTTCACCTCAATGAAGGAGAGAAGGAGCAGCCAGAAACTGGCCAGCAAATCCATCATGGATCCCAACCAGAATGTCAAATGTAAGATCGTGGTGGTGGGGGACAGCCAGTGCGGGAAGACTGCGCTACTACATGTGTTCGCCAAGGATTCCTTCCCAGAGGTCAGTACTGCCTGCCTGCCTGGGGATGGGGTGCCAGGGGCAGAAATGGGGTGCTAGGTGACCCTTCCCTGCCTGGGTGGTGATAAGTTGCCCTCCCCTGACTGAGGTCCCAATTTGCTGCCCCTTCTAGAATTCCCAGGATTTAATAAATCCTAATCCCCCCCCCCAATTCATCTTGTTCCCCCCCCTCTTCTTTTCTGGGGTATATCATTACTCCCCCCCCCCCCCTCTCCACTGTATGTATGTATTCAGAAGAAAAAAATTCTGTAATAGATTGCAAGCTCTGCAGGCATTATTTATCAGCCCTCTTGGGTTCCATCTGTCAACCAGTTGTTTTTGGTAACTGGTCTTGTTATGTGATTGTTTATAAATTGCAAGCTCTGGAGGCGAGCTTTACAGCATTGATGCCCATGTTATTACTATTTTGCCCCTTGCAGGGGCATTTATTTCTCAGCCCTCCTGGGTTCCGTCTGGGTTGGTTTTGCTTTTTTTGGGAACAGGTCTTGTGATGGAAATGGATTGCAAGCTCTGCAGGCAAGATTTACAACCTTAGTGACCTTGTCCTTTAATATATTCTTATTCACCTCCTGGGTTCCATCTGTCAACCAGTTGTTTTTGGTAACCGGTTTTGTTATGTGATGGTTATAAATTGCAAGCTCTGCAGGTGAGATTTACAGCATTCGTGCCCATGTTATTACTATTTTGGCATTCTTTCTCAGCCCTCCTGGGTTCCATCTATCAACCGGTCCCCTTTTTTTTTTTTTTTTTTTTTTTTTTCTGTTTTTGGGAACCTGTTTTGTTCTCTGTGATAATAGATTGCAAGCTCTGCAGGCATGATTCACAGCCTTGGTGGCCATGTCCTAATACATTGCTGCTTACAGGGGTCTGTTTATTTCTCAGCCCTTCTGGATTCCAGCTGTCAACTGAGGTCTGTTTGTTTTTGGGGACAGGTTTTGTTAACTGTGATCAATTGCAAGCTCTGTGAGCGAGATCTACACTGGTGTTGGTTATGTTCCTAATATTCCATTCTCCCTTCCCTCTATACTCAGGGTTATATTACAATTCCATACCCGCTGAGTTCTGTCAACTGCAGTCTTTTTTTTTGTTTTTGGGAACCGGTTTTGTTAGTTATGAAGGTGATCACAAGCTCTGTGGGCAAGAATTAGAGCAGTGGTAGCCAAATTTGCTTCCCCCCCCCCCCTCCTCCTCTCTTCTCAGGGGTATTCTATTACTACTTGGGTTCAGTCTGTCAACTCCCAGTCATTTTCAGTTTTTAGGTTTTGTTAGCTGCAATTGTGATTGCAAGCTCTATGGGTTATTAATATAAATATATATATATATATATATATATATATTATAATTTTTTTTTTTTTTTTTCATTGCAGGGGTATATCATTACTTCCCAGCCCCCTTGGTTCACACTGTCATTTGCAGTGTTTTTTTTTTTTTTTTTTCTTAGCTGTGATGGTGATTGCCAGCTCTGGGGGGTAAATTTACAGTAGTATCTGCTCTAGAAGATTTCCCTCCCCCTGCACATCCCTTAAAGGTTATCATTATTTCTCGGCCCTCCTAGGTTCAGCTCCACTGCAGTCATTTTTATTTAGCTGTGATGGTTAGATTGCAAGCTCTGCAGGCAAAATTTACAGTACTTATTACTTTCCTTGCAGGGGTATATCACTTCTCATCCCACTGGGTTCAGGCTATCCGCTGTGTACTGGTTTGTCAGCTGAGATGTTGGTAGATTGCAAGTTCTGCAGTCCAGACTTGTAGCAGTATTGATTAGTAATAGAATTGGATATTTTGAATCATTATTTGATATAGACCCACATAATGTTCTCCAAAACAAGGATACATCCGCTGCGCAACCTTTGCCTGCTGGCGCCCACCCCCCCCCCCCCACAACCTAGACCCTTTGGGGTCATTTAACCTTAGACACTATAAGGTCTCTTAAGCGCCCCCCCCCTTTTTTTTTTTTTTTCACTTTTTAATACATTCATTTTCTTAAAAGTTGCCAGTGAAAACCATCTTGCATATAAGGGGGGGGGTTGGGCTTCCGGAACAATGGCACACCGACAGCTGGGAAGGCAAAATTCTGAGTATCACGCTCCGCTGAGTTAGTCAATAAATAATTTATAATGCTTTTCTCCCGGCGGCATAATTGCATATTATATCACCGGTGCGATTAACGATGGCATTTCATCTGATCTCTTTAGCAATGTTGGCGTTCATTTTCGGCTGGCTGGCTGGGCTGAGTGTTGTGTTGGGTAAGGTTATGACAAGTGACATAATCCCTCTTCTCTTTCTCTCCATTTAGAATTACGTGCCCACTGTATTTGAGAATTACACAGCCAGCTTTGAAATCGACACACAGAGAATAGAGCTGAGTCTATGGGATACGTCCGGTAAGGAAACTCTTTGTAACATCTTAGGAATGTGCATTGTCATTGTGATGTTGGGTTGTTTTTGGGGGAGGAAGGGGTGCATTTAAAGGGGTCATAATCTGTTCTTGCCTGCATTCGTGCAAGGACGCTCTAAGACACTAGGGCAATGGTCTCCAAACTGAGACCCATGGGCTGAATGTGGCCCTTTATCCGGGCCTGTGGGCATTCTTCCTGCCACTGGCGCCAGTGATGGGTGGGCATTCCTCCTGCCACTGGTCACCAGTGATGGGTGGGCATTCTTCCTGCCTCTGGTCGCCAGTGATGGGTGGGCATTCTTCCTGCCTCTGGTCGCCAGTGATGGGTGGGCATTCTTCCTGCCTCTGGTCGCCAGTGATGGGTGGGCATTCTTCCTGCCTCTGGTCGCCAGTGATGGGTGGGCATTCTTCCTGCCTCTGGTCGCCAGTGATGGGTGGGCATTCTTCCTGCCTCTGGTCGCCAGTGATGGGTGGGCATTCTTCCTGGCGCCAGTGGTGGGGTCAGGGGGGGATTTCTTTCTGGCGCCAGAGGTGTGGGGATTTCTTCCTGGCACCACAGGTGGGGTCGGGGGGGGGGGGGGGATTTCTTCCTGGCGCCAGAGGTGGGGTCACTATTTAGATTGGTTACAAGGACTAAAAATGCAAAACGCATTGTCATGTTGCCACTGGCTTCTGTTGGCTTTAAAATGTATGCAATCGGAACAATGGAACCAAAAATGCACACTGATGTGGACAGGCTGTCTATGACCTTGCCTTGGATGGATGCATTTTGGTGCATTCTGAGGCCCTAAAAGCAAAAGTTGTGTAGTGGGAGTGATTTCTCGTGCATGCTGTGGCCCTCAGGACGTCTTGAATCTGAATCCCAGATATCTGTAGTGGGAAAATTGATTAGTAAAGGGGATGCAATGGCAGTAACGTCTCCTGAAATATGTCACTGCCCTATATCTCCCAGCACTGTTGTAGCGTGTCCACAGTCCCCAATGATGGCCTGTATCTGCAGTCTGCCAGGGTTCTGTAGCATATAAATACTGAATATTGTATGTGGCCCCCTGATGTCCAGGTCCACAGCTGAGGCCCCCTGTACTTTTAGTGTGAAAAGTCTAGCAGGCGTGTTTAGTGCCCTGCTGAAAAGTGATCAGCAGTGGATTACTGTTCAGAGGACAGTGAGGAGGTTTTACAGGCATTCAGGTGTGTGTGTGTGTGTGTGTGTGTGTGTGTGTGTGTGTGTGTGTGTGTGTGTGTGTGTGTGTGTGTGTGTGTGTGTGTGTGTGTGTGTGTATTTTGTTCATTGAGCTGGCAAACAGTTGATATGCATCACGGGACCATGCTGTAACAGCAAGCCAAGTGTTTAACCCACTGTTGCACCATAGTCCCATTCATGTACATGGGAGAGTTTGGCAGGCGGTGCCAACTGTCATACTCGGCTTGTCATTTTACAATTGCTGCATGGCAAAGCTCTGTGCCAATGTGTACTCATCTGAGTGGGCACCTTGTGTGGTACTGCTTGTAGGTAGGTGGTAAAAACAGAGCAGTTGCCTTGTTTTTATCACCCCCCCTGGGCACCCTTGTTAAAGCCTAAAGCTCCATTTGCGTTTATGCTCCATTTGCGCTTGTGCTCCATTTGCACTTGTCATGCGACTTTGGACAAAATGGGATTTGTTTACTAACGCTGGAGAGTGCAAAATCTGGTGCAGCTGTGCACGCTAGCCAATCAGCTTCTAACTTCACCTCCTAAATCTTAAAAACCTGGAAGTTGATTGGTTTCTTTGCACAGATGCACCAGATTTTGCACCCTACATTATTAGTAAATTGACCCCATAAAGTCACATGACAAGTCGCAGCCCTTTGGTTTCAATGGCACCTATGTTACTGAGTGGCAGTGTGTAAAGTCGCACTGAGTCACACAAGTGTGAACAGAGCCTTAGTGAGCTAAACTTAACTATCCAATCAGGTAGACTTCATAGTAACTGGTCTTCTGTAGCATACACATACTGAGTATTATGTGGCCCCCTTGGGGATGTCAGGGGCCACATTTGAGGACACCCATACTTTGTAAGTAGGCTGCCCTAAACAATGCATTCTGTTTATAGCCAATCAGGTGGGCCACCATACCACAATTATTGGTAGACCAGAAGATTTATGGTCCTGTTGTATTACATGTAACCATCTGTGTTGTAATGTAAAGAACTGACAGCTGCTGCAGAACCTCTTTGTGAGCTAGGAGTTGCTCATTGTTATTCCTTTTAGCACATTCCGGCTTCCCGGTAATCCTCCCCTCCTCCCTGTTGACATACAGCTTTCTATGGCGGGCTCTGATTGTTAGACTCACAGCTCCTCTGGGTCCAATTGCCTCTCGGAGGCAGAGCGCTCAATCTTCATCTCGTTGGAAATTTCTCCAGTATGAAATGTAAGGACATGGAGGACGCGCGGCCTCATTTATCAATGTGCGTTGAGCAAAGCAGCCAGTAAGATTGGTGTTTCCTCCTCCCAGTGCTGTGCAGGGTAGAAGGCATTTGATTGGCTAGTGGAAGTAATAGTTCATGGCGCTGCGATTGTGACATCGAGTGTAGAATTCCGAGGAGTTCTGAGAATCATTCGCTCATTCTGCTCCTGCATGTGTGGCTGATTATGATGTAATGTGTTGTAGGACATATGTAAGTGATCTACATTCCATATTCGTGTGATCTCTGGGGGACGTGTAGGAGGATGACTGCGGTATGCGATTACGTGTGGATGGAAGTATTTCATAGGCGGCGTCTCAACGGTGAAGCTACATACAAAGGACTCTTCATTGCTGCGGCAGGTGAAGGGAGATCTCTTAAAGTGTAATATGCTGCAGCTTACAGGTCCTTAGATGTGGTTGCTGCATTAGTTTTCTGTCTTTTTCTTTTTCTTTGGTGGTCCTGCCAGTAACTTCCTGTCTGGGGTGACAACAAATGGTGCACTGTACCTTTTTTGGAGGAGCAGCGTTGTCTCCTGGTTTGGACCAAATGTAGATGGCTTTGTTTAGGGATGCACGGATTTTTATCTAAGTACCAATACTTTGCAGTGCATTTGCATCTATACAAAATTAATTGCATGCAATTTGAACAGGAGTGCAGTGCTATTCCTGTCCAAATTACATGCAACTTACCCCCCCCCCCCCCCCCGAATCTCCCTGACGGGCACAGGCAGCAATGAAAAACATGACTGGGGATCCTAATCTCACTTTACTTTATCCAAAACGCATTAAAAAGGGTGGCCTTCAGGTATATTTTTTGCTCTGTGTTGAGGGCAGAGTGATAGCACACCTTAAATTTATTGATGTCCGCGCCCCTGTTAATGTTTATCCTGAAATTTGAAAAATCAAAAATTTTGGGCTGACGTCAGAACAGTATTAGAGGGGAAATCTTAATCTTCCAATGAGGAATGAGTTCTGGTAACCTGGAAAGCTCCAAAGGATTCCCTTAAATTGTGGGGATTTCACCTCCCTTCCTGTTTTTGGCTAGGAGACAGGAAGTGAAGATAAATTTTCCCACCAACCCCATCCCCCCACACAATTGACACCCTTCCTTACTCGTAACAAGTTTTGCTTTTTTTAGTTGTACTTTTAAAGTGACTGTTGCTAAATTTTAAACTCTAAAACTTTGTTTCCGTGCAAAGAGAATCCTAAGTAATTACCTCCCCTGCCGCCCATATGCACTGGTTTGAAAGAATCCACTTCCAGAAGACTATTCAGAAACTGACACTTCAGGAGTGTCAGTTTTTACGCCCCCCCCCCTTTCCACTGCTGTGCTCGGTGGTTTGATCCACTGAGTTCTATATCACTGCTGCGACCTCGTGGCAGGTGGAAGGAACCACAGT
Source organism: Pelophylax lessonae (assembly GCF_965119305.1). Taxonomy (NCBI): domain Eukaryota; kingdom Metazoa; phylum Chordata; class Amphibia; order Anura; family Ranidae; genus Pelophylax; species Pelophylax lessonae. Next base: position 280,567,098 of record NC_138773.1, read on the forward strand.
GTGTTGGGGGAGGACCGAAAATTTGACACTGCAGGAAGTCCGTTTCTGAAGTGGATTCCGGTGCCTGATTCTATTTAATACAGTGCAAATAGGCAGTGTGGGGAAACCTATATTTTTGGGGTTTCACTGTATATGCCATATTCTCTTACGGAGGACCATTGCGTGTGTAATTAGTCTCGATTGGTAGCAGGCTTTCCCTTTTTTTAGTAATGTGTAATTAAGAACCTGTGTCCTCACTGTACAGCACTGGGGGAAGATGTGTGACTCAAAGTATTTAGTGCCCTGCTGAAAAGTGAAAATGAGTATACCAATTTCATTCTTATGTAAAAAATTTTACAGTTCTTGCTTAGTAGATTATTTTGGCATTCTGGTTTACAATATCTAATATTTCAGAAAGGCAGAGTTGGTCTTTAGGATGGCGAGAAATCCTGCTGTGTGCCTCTGGACGCATCAGATTAATGACCATTGTTGTAGCAATCCATCACTTTCACACAAGGCAGAGGAAATCTCTTAATAAAGTTTTTTATTTCTGCAGGACTGTCGGCGCTGCTGGATTTGTTGCCCCAACCCCCTCCCACCCTGTGCAGTGCATTGCGGCTACGCTGTAGCCCAAATGTGATGTGTAGGACTACTGTGACCACGTGTATTGGCTCTTTCTTTCTATTTGTATTTGCATGCCCAATTTTTATTTTACAGGTACCTATATAGTGCCATCAACTCATGCAGCAATTGTATAGTACATTCACATCAGTCTCTGCCCTCATGGAGCTTACAATCTAAGGTCGCTAACTCACATTCATACATGCTAGAGCCAATTTAGACAGTATCCAATGAACCTTCCAGCGTGTCTCTGGAGTGTGGGAGGAATCCAGACTACCTGGAGGAAACCCATGCAGTCATAGGGCGAACATGCAAACTCCAGGCATGTAGTGCCTTGGTTGAGCTTCAAGCCAAGGACCTTAGTTCTGCTGGGTGGAAGTGCTAATCACTGAGCCACTGTGCTGCCTCATTATTTACCAAGCATTTTACAATTCTGTATGATTTATTGCAATCAAGGCTACATATTCAGTAGTTTTGACTAGAAGAGGGGAACGTTTATATTTAAGCTTGAGTAATGCTAGGGGAGCAGACACTAAGTTGCCTCACATAATGGCTTCAGATTAATATCTTTAATTCCTCTGCCTTATTAGTGAGTGCAAAGAGAAAAGGTGGCATGGAAGTCAACCAGCCAAAAAGATTGGGCTCTTTGACTCTCACAGATGTATGGCAGGATATCTGATTTTTTTGGGTCCCATCTAGATCTAATAGTGATTGTACAACTACTGTATGGGTGGCTGATTTTGGGATGCAGCTATTGTAGCCTGACTTTTTGCATCACATCCATTGCCTATCCAGGCCTTTTTTGTTTGCTCCGAGTAGATGGCTTTGTGCCTTAGTCTGATCAGCAAATGGGACCCAAAAAGGCCCAGTCAGGCCTGTAATTGGCTGTATTAACCCGTAGTTGGGCTTTAGCTGAACTATTTGGTTTCTAGTAGCTGTCATGCTACTAAAACGGGAATTGGTCAGAAGTAAAGATTATTCACTAAACCGATGGAACAATCTAAAGCATTGTGGGTTCCTGCAAATTTAAGGGCTCATTTAGATCTAGAGTTATTTTTATTTGTAGATGTGGTGTTTGGTCCCAGTTAATCTCTGCATGTAAGTTCAGGTGAAGCATGCACTGCTGGGTCTAAATTTTATTGGATTCAGCTAAATAAAAACCTATATTGCATTGTTCAGTATGCATACCGGGGGTTGTCAGGTAATGCACACGCAAAGGTATGAATGGGCTCATAGTTTCCTTCCTACAATAACTGCAGTGTGTAGATGAGAACATCTCCATTTGGAGAATGGTATTTTTACTTGATATGCTAATTGGATGTTTTGTGTGAATGGGCCCCTAAAGTGTTTATAGCACATACCCAGGGCAAGCATGCAGTCACAGGAACAGTAAGTATGCTGGAGGTAAAAGCTACAGGGACCTGTAATGGCCAATGTTGTTGTAAATGTAGTCCATTCTAGATTTGGCTTGCGGTTTCTCATACATACTTATTCCATTGACTGATTTCGCGAACCTTTTTATTTATTTCTCGTGTCCTTCAAAACGGTTTTAGCTAACAAGCCGTACAAAACTGACATTACTATGCACATTGCATAACGAGCTGTTTACTAGATGTTTTGTCATTGATTGCTGCTATTACTGTAGCGGAGAAGTCTGTGCTCAGATTAGCATCAGAACGTGCAACTCCAGAGGGTCTGGCAGCCTTTAAAATAGATTTAATCATTTTGCTCCTTCGAGATATTAAGCTATTCAGTAAACCGTTCAGAGAGCGGGATGTGGGATGTGTAGTAACCTGGAGCAACCAATTGCAATTCACTTCACTGAAGCCAGATGGCTACAAGAGTGTGTTTGGTTACTATGGGTGCTTCACTTTGATGCTTGCAGGTTCATTGATTGATTAAATGCATTTTGAAATGTGTGTAACAACATAGGGTGAGTAAAATTTGAAGGGTTACTCCACCCCTTGACGTTTTGGTTGATTCTGTATTGGTAAACCTCTAAACTATTTTTATAAGGCCTCATGCACACGGGCTCCTTCGGTCATATAATGCAAAATTAGTTTGTACTTCATCTTGAGTAAGGCAAGATTCATGTAGCACAAGGGTGTCCACTCAATTTTCATCACGGACTGTATCACTAGTATGGTTGCCCTTAAAGGGCCTTTTGGTTTAGGGGTGCGTTGCATGCAGAGTGTAAGGTTTGAGGGTGTGCTGTGTACAGAGTGCAAGATGTGCAACCCCAATCCCAACCATTCCAAGGCTTCTGTGTTTACAAGTGACAGGGAGTGGAGGGTGAGAGCCAGAGAAAAGGGGTCCAGCATTCCAACTGCAAAAAAATGGGTGCAAGGGCCACATGACCAGGCCTGGTGGGCCAGATTCAACCCCCTGGCCTTGTGTTTGACATGTGGTGTAGCATTGAAGTCCTGGAATCGTCTCCCCTTGGCTTAGGCAGACAGGAGGGTGTGCTTAGCAGAGGAAACCCCTCCTGAAGACTCCTGGGATGTATGGCATCCTTTGCCTAGGCCTGGAAGCCTAGAAGTAACAGTAGAAATGTAAAACAAATGTAATCTAATCTACTTTCCTACCTATTTACACATGCTAGCAGGATAAGGATTAAAAATAGTCAAAGTTGATTGAGAGGGTGAAGTTATGCTTCTACAGGCAGAATAGCATTCCCCTCAGGGTAGGAAGGAAGGAACAGAATCTGATATTTGGGTTGGGGAAACAGAGGAGTTGCCAAGAGGTATAAGACAACAGACGCCTCACTTAACTTTTTCATATAATTATGACTTTTTGGTGGACTTTTAAGAATGAGCCCTGGCCCTAGGATCTACATGGTTTTTTTTTTTTTTTTTCTTCCAGTGTGAATTGTGGTTGATGCCCCCAGTCTGCTTCGGTCATTTGTTCCATAGTGACTGTTTAATGTAGATGAGATCTGCAGGCTCTTAAGGAAATAGTTGGAATTCCTCAGATTTCTGGCAGCCTGTTTGCTGACTGTGGAGCCGGGCTATGCTGGTGGAGAGTGACCTGATGTGTAAGTCGGTCAGTTTTTAGGGGTGAGCCGCTGGTCCACAGCTACTTTTAACCATTAGGGAATGTGACCTCAGATATGTATCGCAGTGTCTGGTGACGGGTGGAAGTTTGAGATGCTGGAAACATTATACAGATGGATAGAACGGGCTTTATGAACCTCAAGGATATTGAGGCTCGTGTCCTTCATTCAAGGACACAGTGGGGTTGATTTACTAAAACTAGAGTGCTAACTCTGGGACAGCTGTGCATGGTAGCCTCGGCTTCTAATTTAGCTGGTCCTATTACGCGAATACAAAAAAAGCGGATTGCTTTCTATGGAGAGCTACACCAGATTTTGCACTCCAGTTTTAAGCCTCGTACACACGCGTCAAATCAGCAGGGAATTTTCGTCCGGCTAATTTTTGGCTTGTTAGTATGATGCTTCCGACAACCGACTCCGACTTTTCGGCCGAAAAAAATCTGGTGTGCAGGCTATAAAATTTCAAAACACGGCCGATTTTCGTGCAGTCAGTACAGATTTCGACAGGGAAAAATCTTATGAGCAAGTCTGGGCATGCTCAGAGAAGGAACACAAAGCAAACCAGCACATGACATCACTTCTGAAGTAGAATTTTTGTCGGGCGAGAAAATTTGTGTGCAGTCTAGGCACATTCCAACCAACAAAAGACGGACGACCGGTCGGCCGATGATCGTTGCATGTGTACTAGGCTTTAAGTCAACTCCAGTATGAGTTTTTAATGGCATTCCAGCCTACTAATTGTGCAAAAAAGGCATCTACATAATGCACAGATATGGGCGTGCTGAGATTTGTGATGTGCTCAATTTAATTGAATAGTTTACCAGTCAAAATAAATTCAATGTCTTTTTGTGCCCATCCATAGACGCCAATTAACACACAAGGAGTGATGTGAATGAGCCCTAAAAAAAAATGTGCTAGTTCTAAGACACAAGAGTTAAAAGTGGTTGTAAAGGCTGAAACGAGAGCTGCTCCCCAATACTCACATGAGCCCCCGCCCAATATAGCAATGTGTACCAGAACCTCTGCTGTCCTGGGACTCCCTCTAATTTGTCCTCCTGCTGTCAATCAGCCAGTGAGCCAATGAGGGCAGGGCAGAACAGTGACTATGGGTGCATAGAGCAGGTCTCTAGAGTGAGAATGCACCAGTGCCCCATAGCAGCTTGCTAATTGGGGCACTGGTCAAGGGGGAGGAGCCAGGAGCGGAAGATCAGGGATGCTTTGTGCAAAACCACTACACAGAAGTATTTTTTTGTTTAAAAAAAGCTGAACTTTAATAGCCTCCCACATCCGTGGGTGTGGGGTGTTTTTTATTCACACAAAAAAAAAAAATTAAATATTTTGACCATTTTCTCATTCATTGCAGCACAAACGCCTTGTCTTTTACTTCATTGCAAAATAAATCAATAAGCCCACTTGCTACCAAAGGGAAATCATTCAGAACATTCCCGCTGCGATCACGTGTTGAAACCGGTTATACGAGCTCTAAACGCTGTTTGTTTGCTCAGCAAAATATTTCCTCTGATTCAGTAAGAGTTTTCTAGTTAATCTGAATTGCAAAGCTTTCTTTTTGCACTCACGAATGACTGACTACTTTAAACCATGTATGTCAAATACGGTATTGGATGTTCTAATGACATGCCGAGGTCTCTTCATTCCACCTGTCTAATACTTACTCAAGGGTATTTGATGTGTTGGGTGATCTGTATGTACTCCATACACTTACCAGTGTTTTTTTTTTTTTTCTCAATGTTCTAAAAAAACCTCCTGAGACAGGTTGGGACCTCTGTCTCTAAGGCTGCATTCACACTTGAGCATTTCGTTTTCGCTTGATTTTTTACTGCAATTTTCAGGCGTTTATTTCAGGCGTTTTTGGAGGCAGGCATTGACCTCTATCAAACGCTGGTAATCAGCCCAAAAAGAAGCTCATGTACTTTTTTCAGCTACAGGCGTTTTGCTTCAGGCGTTAAAATGCTCAGATGTGAACAGGGGCCATTTAAATGAATGGGGTTTTACTTGTTGGGCATTTTGGAACGTTTTTTTTTTTTTTTTTTTTAGCGTTTTTGTAGCTGAAAAATGCTCAAACGCCCAGGTGTGAATGGAGCCTAAAAGCACGTGCTTTACTATAACATTTTGAAGGCTTGGTTAGAAGCTAGCAACTAAAACATGGTTTTGAGTAACAGATACATGCAGCATTGATCACCATGGCCAGAATTGGACCTTTTCTGGCCCTTTACGAAAAAAAAAAATGAACACTAGGTCTGGATTATGACAGTCGGGAAAGCACATGGGAATATTTAGAGGCTGGGCCTGTTCCTGCATTGTCTTCTATAGTCTTTGGACAATAGCGAGAGAGCCCTGCCTGGATTTCTGTTGCATAACTTCCCGGCTAGCTGGTTTGAGAAGAGATGTTGACAAATGGGAGATGACCTCTGATGACCTCCTAGATTAATAGAGGAGGGGGCCTGTACTTCTGCAGCTTCAAGGACATCCTGGTTGATGGTCCAGGGCCTTGTAAGCTGATCTCAGGGGATGGAGGGGTGGGGGGAGATCCCAGTTCCCTCTTCAGGCTAGTGAAAGCCAATCTTAGCCATGGGGTGTGGGGGAAGGAAGAGAAGTGGGAAACAAGGATATTATTGCAGTGTGTTCGGATGCATTCTTCTGCTGATTCTTGCTGTTATTTTGGGGCTTAGCTATTCATAAATCAGTTGTACTGATGGAGGTTTCCTTTTTCGCTTTAGATTCTATTTTAAGTTTAGAATTCAAGGATTGTATTTAAACTAGGCCAGACAGGTCACCTTGGTGTATAAAGTTTTCATGTTTGTCCGGCAATATACTGGTTATTTTCCTGATTGAATTCTGTTCAAGGCCTAGGATGAAATGCCAGTATAGTCCTTTCATATGAGTCGCAAACTATTGCAAATTGTGTGCTATTAGTGTAGCATTTCTACAATGTTCAAGGATATAAGACCTGATCCCTGGCCGTCGTTCTGCTATAGGCCAAGCGGGGGATCCGTTACCCTGACTGGGCGTTGTCTGGCGTCCAGCAGGATAAGCCGGGCACGCAGCACGGCGACTGGTAGTGCAGTGTCGCAGTCACACCGCCTCACCAATCTGTACAGAGCCTATGACGTAGGCTCTTTGTGATCAGCTGTGCCTTTATCGCCTTTTTATATATTCGCACTTCTAAGGCGCGAGTAGAGGAGAGCCGATCAGCGGCTCTCATGACTGATTCTGCGCTGATAGTCGGCACATTATCGGTGCAGATCCACCAGGGCTGCCCATCAATGCCCACCAGTAATGCCCATCAGTGCCTGTTAGTACAGCCAAAAACGTATTTACAAAATGTTATAACCGACTTATGCTCCTTTCAGACGGCCGCTCCACTGCTTAAGTCCGCTGCGGGACTTTTTTTTTTTTTTTCCACGGAGCGGATGACCTTTCTGTCATCCGCTCCGTGTGCCCGCATATCATCCCATCCGTTTGCGGATGATATGCGGACATAATGTAAGTATATGGCATTGCGGATGTCAGCGGATGACACCGCTGACATCCGATTTTTCCTTCCTTTCCGTTTTTTACATGGATGGAAAAATGGGGTTCTGTTCCATTCGTAAAAACGGAACAGAACTGAAGGAGGAAAATCGGATGTCAGCGGATGGTATTCCGCTGACATCCGCAGTGCCATTCACTTACATTAATGTCCGCAAATCATCCGCAAAAAAATAGGATGATTTGCGGACACACGGAAAGCAGCGGAGTGGCCGTGTGAAAGGAGCCTAACTAACTTTTTTGGGAGAGGGAAAAAATTTAATTTAGGGGTGGGGTGTTTTTGCAAAAAAATCCAGTGGTGATCAGAACACCAAAAGCTATTTGTAGGGGGAAAAAAAAGATACTGTTTCATATGGGTACAGTGTTGCATGACTGCAATTGTCACTCAAATGTGAGAGCGCTGAAAGCTGGAAATTGGCCTGGGCAGGAAGGGGGTGAAGGTGCCCGGTATTGGATAAGGAGCAATGGTAGTACTGAAAGTGCAGTAGTCTATAGCAGTAAGATCTGTATGTTTGATTGCTGTTGGATATTTTGCTCTTGTCGGTATACAAGATGGAGGTATGTATGTATGTAATTTCTTTTATATAAAAAGTGGAATTCTATTAGTGGTCTATATCTTGTTTAACGACTGCAAATAGCCGGAATGCCCTGTAGTAGATGGCTACCTGCATATATCTTGTATTTCAGACAAGCAAAAAGGAGCTCCTGATTGGATGCTGGTGATATTTTAGCACTGGAGATTAGCAAGCAGTTAGGCATTACTACAGAGTGGGACCCAGGGAGCCCTAAAGAAGTAAAGATAGGGTGGGGATGGGAACCTCACATTGAAACCTTTTAGGAACTTTCAGCCTGCATGTATTGTCATTGTCTAAAACCACACTGAATAAAGTTATAAATGCAACGCTTTTGTTTTTGCCCCCGTTTTTCATGAGCTTAACTCAACGATCAAAGACTTTTCTCTGTACACAAAAGGCTTATTTCTCTCAAATATTCACAAATCTGGCTGACTGTTAGTGAGCACTTCTCCTTTGCTAAAATAATCCATCCACCTCACAGGTGTGGTATATCAGGATGCTGATTGGCCAGCGTGATTACTGCACAGGTGTGCCTAAGGCTGGCCACTTTACTGTATGGGGGGGGGTCCAAAAACCAGTCAGTATCTGCCTCAGGCAGTGCAACACCTCTCCTTCGCATAGTTGATCAGGTTGTGGAATGTTGGTCCACTCCTCTTCAATGGCTGTGCGAAGTTGCTGGATATTGGCAGGACCTGGAACATAATGTCACATATGCCCATCCAGAGCATCCCAAACATGCTCAATGGGTGGCATGTCTGAGTATGCTGGCCATGCAAGAACTGGGATATTTTCAGCTTCCAGAAAATGTGTACAGATCCTTGCACCATGGGGCCGTGCATTATCATGCTGCAACATGAGGCGATATCATGGTCTTGGATAAGTGGCACAACAATGGGCCTCAGGATCTCATCACGGTATCTCTGGGCATTCAAAATGCCATCAAAAAATGCACCTGTGTTCGTTGTCCGTAACATGCACCTGCCCATACATAACCCCACCGCCACCATGGATCACTCGGTCCACGAAGTTGACATCAGCAAACCGTTCACCCACACAACGCCATACACGCGGTCTGCCATCTGCCCTGTACAGTGAAAACCGGGATTCATCTGTGAAGAGAACACCAAGTACCTGACGTCATCGAATGTGAGCGTTTGTCCAGTCTAGTCGGCTGGACGACGGACTGCAGTCAGGTTGAGACCCGGATGAGCATGCATATGAGCTTTCCTGAGACAGTTTCTGCAGAAATTCTTTGGTTATGCAAACCGATTGTTGGCAACAGCTGTCCGGTGGCTGGTTTCAGACTATCTTTTGTCTCCAGGACAGAGATCACCTGCAAAATGACCTTCAACACCCAGTAGAGCTGCAATATTAATCGTTAAATCGCAATCTCGGTTCACCCCCCCCCCCCTCCCCCCCCCTCACGATCTTAAAACAGCATGTCCTTGATTCCTAGAGCTGTTCTCTGCTCATTCACAGCTGTCAAAAAAGAACCCCCAAACATAAATATATATATTTTGTGCAGAGACCCTATAGAATAAAATAGTGACTGTTGCAATATTTTATGGCGCAATACAGTGCGACAAGTATTTCAAACGCGCTTTTTTTTTTTTTTTGATGCAAGTGCTGTAATTTACTAATCTTTTTTTTGTGCAGTCAGTCCAGGACCAATGCTCTACTGAAATGAAAATTGGAGCTGAACTATCAGCACCCTCTTAGAGGGAGAGGTTAGGTCATGTTTAAGGAATAGGCTAAGGCAGGGTTTTTCATTTAAATCATTAGTGAAGGCTTGCTGTTTAAATCCACTTGATTTAAATGCTTTTAAAGAGCAACTGTCATCTTTTGTCGAGCAGCAGCTCCTCTGACCCGCTGTTGGCTCACCAACTGTTCCATTCACTTTAATGGAACGGCTGGTGATGCGGCAGTGACACAACAAGGTGAGGAACATGGCGGCAGTAGATGAGTGGATGCCCGCTAACGGGTGCTCCCATGATGCATCTGAAATGACTTTCTTGCTGGTAGTTAGTGTGAAATTTGTGTGAATGCAGTCCATGTTCTCTTAGCTTGAATTCATTAAGTAAGTTTACCTAAAATGTAAATATTGCAGAATATACAGCCTCCTGCTACAAACTAAGCTCCATTTCATGCTGAATAAACTAGTTTTCTATTTAGGATATAATAAATCTATCTTGGAGTTTTTTTATTTAAATCAGATTTTTTTTTCCACCCTGGGTTAACTTTAAGGATGCATTTTTTTTTTTAAATTTAAGAAGTGGAAAATTGTATTTAAGTTAGGGGTTTTGCACAAAGTCTCTAAGGGTAGCTTCAGATTTAATTTTCAGGGTTTGTGTTAGTATTTGGTTAAATGAGACGTATTTGAGAGAGGAGTGAGATTTTGGTATGTTTTCAGCAATAAAGGCACCTAAAATCTACATACTGACCTATTTAAAGGATTTTTCAGCTTTTTTTTTTTTTTTATTAAAAAAAAAAAAAAAAAAAGCTTTATTGCAAAACAATATACAGTCAGAAATCCACTTAGTTAAAGCAAGGCTTTTACCACATCAAATCTTTGAGACCAATGGCACTTTTCCACTGCAAGTACCGGCTCGGCTCTACTCGGCCCTGCTTGGCCAGGTTTGCTTTTCCACCGCTGATACCGCATGGTACGGTGTAGGACTGCTCGGTACGGTACGTTATGGTTTGCTTTTCCACTAAAGTAGTACTAAAGTTAAGTGGGTGGGATAACAACGGGGTGGGTGGGATTCTCTGACCAATCAGTGGCTAGTAGTGACTGCATGCAAAGGATTGTGGGATATGGTACCTCTTGGAACCACAATCGAGGTGGTACTGTTTTTGAAAGCCGTACCGTTCGGTTCCATGCAGTGGAAAAGCGCCACCATACCGAACCTTTCCTACACCGTACCATGCGGTACCAGCAGTGGAAAAGCACAAAAGCGAGCCGAACCATTTGGTTCCATGCAGTGGAAAAGCGCCACAAGACGTATTGAGTCCCATTTTAAGAAAATGTGGTACAAACCTATATTGAAGAGCATAAACTGCATGCTTATCCCTCTCACCCAGCATCATGTATTAAAGCCTGTCCATGGTTAATTCCATCAGGGCAAGACCTTTAACATCCAACCATTTGGCCCATACCTTCCCGAATTTGCCTGGACACCCTCTATGCAAGTAGATAGTGTTCCAGCCTCAAAGTATCCCCAAACATATTAATTCGTTAAGGGAGAGTGGATCTTCATATTTCCAATGCAGTAACATTAATGCCTGAAAGGCGGCTCTCACTATAGCCTCGAGTAAGTAGGTTTTTTTTTTTTTTTTCGCTTTAAAATAGTGTTGAGTTGTCCCAGTTCAGTGCCCCCTGCAATCGGCTGCTTGGGTAATGGTGTGAAGCACCTCCAAAGCTAGCACCACCTATGGAGAAGCATTGGGCTGGAAACGCGTGGCCTGTTGCGCCTCTTCAGAAGACCGTAATGCACAGTGCAGTGATTATGTGTGAAGTGCAGCAACTCACAGCAAGTAATCCAATTTCATCTTTCAGAACTTGAGCCTTGAAAGATGAATTCTGAGGAGCTTCAATGTGTTAACTCTGCAGATGGCTTCATACCTCATTAAATGAGCCATGCGCATCACTTTCTGGTCAGAGGTGACATTTTTGAAGTTTTATATCTGTGTCTTCTGCCTGGATCCGTGCTTTGGTTCCCTTGCCCCTGCTACAGATGTGCATACAAGTGGATGAGGATCAAGGGATTTTATGGTTTGCTACAGCTGACTAAAGCCAAAAGCAATATACGGTATGAATCAGTTCATCAAAATGTGTGTGACATACGTTTTTTATGTTAAGTAAAAAGGACGTGTGTGTCAACGGGTTCTTAAGAGCTGGTGTTGCCAATCTGATTCATACTTTCACTGCAGGTCAGGAGTCAGGGCTGGGAAGTAGCTACAGTTCCTGGCTACAACACAATAATATATAAGGTCTTATGTAGATTTCATATTTACCCTAATTTCAAAGTGATTGTAAAGGAAAATGTAAAAAAATATATACTTGTAAGTAAACTATGGGCAAAACTTTTTTTTTGCCATCGGTTTTATGGCAGATTTCCCTTCACTTCCTGTCCCATATCCAAACAGGAAGTGAGATGAAATCCCTGCAAAATAGTTCTAGTGACTTGGGGGTCCCCAAGAAATTCTTAGTGTACCCATTGGAAGATTTCTTCTTTTATTACTTCTGGGGACAACCCAACATTTTGGATTTTCCTTTACTTTCAGTTTTAATAATGGTAATGGACAATTTTGAGAGGGTAGATCTCCCCAACGGGAGGACAGTGAGCAGTTAAACTGACAGGTATTCTAATCCTTCTCCACTCAATCCAAAACTGAGAGGTTTTTTGTTTTTGTACTTTAACTGCTCTGTGCTCTTGGGTCCCCAGCTGATGGTTCTGGCTCCTCCTCTGTCCAGTGCCCCAATGGGGAGCTGCCTCCCATAGTGGCACTTGTGCATGCTCGCTCCTGAGCCCTGCTGCTGTCCATTGAGAACAGCGGGACTCTGCTCCCCACTCCCTCATCACTAACTTTGACAGCAGCAGGCGCCAATATCTCCTGGTGCCCCAGCAAAATCTGAGACCTGGAAGTTGGGGAAGAGAAAAGCTACAGATGTGCACAGCACTGGAGATCAAATGAATGGCTAAGATAAGTAAAAGGGGTGTGGGGCCAAAACTGATGCCTAAACCTTTTTACTTTTTTTTTTTTTTTTTTTTTTTATGCAAGGAATACATTTTAAGGTAAAGGTTTAGGCTTTAGAACCACTTTAAATCCTATGTAATAGGAAGCGGCATTGCTTGATGAGAATTTATATGGGTTTATGCATGATGGGAGGGGTGGAGTTCTGTGGTCTGAAAGAGGAAGTAAACTCCTGCATTCCGTTTCACGTTTTTCATGTACTGTCCTTTGAAAATATGTTTTATATCATTGCACCATATAATGGATGTAAAAAGGCCTCGTATTTGCTATTTTTTAGTAGTTTGAAAAAAACTTGTCTTCCGGGATTAGGCTGCGCCATCTTGAGTAATGTTGTCTGCCTCCCCTGTGGACGTAACTTCCGCCCTTCCTTGTTTCCCCTGCCGAAATCTCGTCGCACAGTCACTTGGGGAGCAACAGGGATCGGGGAATGACTGCCAGTATTGCGAGAGTTCTAAGCCGTGCCGCTGAGAGCGGAACTCGCATACACGGCATGATGTCAAGTGGGAGACGTCACACAGAGCGTGCCGTGAATCTAAGGACGGAAAGCAGATTCGCCACTGACGTAATTAAGCAAGTAAGGAGATTATGACAGGCAGCGATCAATGGCTTTACAAATTAGGATTGCAATGAGCAGAAGTTTTTATGGCGAGTTTACAACCTCTTGATAGGGCTGATGCAGCTTGGGATTTCTGTGCGGCAGTGGCAATGTTGGCCAACAGGAAGTTGGGAGCTCACTTAATTTCTAATAGGATCACCATACTTGCAGCTTATTTTAAAGCAAAAGAATATGCAAAATGTGCATATTTCATAGAAATACACTACATGCATACTTTTCTTGTATTACCCAGACATACACCTGGGTGAAAAATGTGTGATCGGCCATTTTGAGTTGACCATGTGCAGAAAGTAAAGTCTTGACATCACTACTTGCTACGTGACTCTGCTGGACCAAGTAACCAGGTCATATTGCATACTGTTGGGCTGCCAAAAAGGCCACTGCTGTTACAGGTACACTTTAATCCAGCAAATCTCTCTGGCTTAAGTCCTCCTCTCAAGTGGCAGGGCGTCTTTTTTTATATTTTTAAAAAGCAATATCGGCTAGGCTCTTATTAGCGTTTCCCAACTTTGTGTGAACTGTTTGCAATTACCATCGCCCAGACCCAATGAGACAAAATCCTTGTCAGATGGTGGATTCCAGACGCAAGCTCTTCCCGTCGTTTGAGAAACCGCTTTTTGAACCATTTGCCTTCAAAGGCTCTGTAAACATTTGATTATTCTTCGTCCAATTTGTGTGCAGAGAATTAGGGCGGCTTTATGCTTCACAATTTTTTTTTTTTTTTTTTTTTTTTTTTTTTTTGTGTTAAAAAAAAAAAACTCTAACACGGTTTATATGTAGAAGGATATTACGTTTTAATTAAAAATGTTTGCTATCTCCTCCAGCTCCTTTGTGCTGGGGATGGAAGCTTCTAGCAAAGCATGGAAATGATTAAAAAGATCTGCCAAATATGTTGGGCTTCCAGAATACCTGGCCAGCTTCCAGGGATGGGGTTGCGCAAGCCTTCCCTGCTAGGACATGTAGGGGGCCCTCTGTCTAGCGACAAAGAGGCTTGCATTGTTCGGCAGTTTATATGATGTATATTCTGTGTGACATTCCACAGAAACCATTTCCTGGTCCCTGTGTAAACTGTGGTGTTTGTGTGGTCCTAGCCAGTCTTATGAAATCTTTTGGAAGGAAGATTGAGCTGCATCACATGCAGTTCATTTCTTAATGGTGATGAGAAATATTGGTTACGTGACCTAGGGAGCAACTGCAGAGTGGGCAACTGGCCTGGGCCCATGAGGTCAGAGGATTCACGTACAAATTTTCCTCTCCTCTTATTTACAAGTTGCTGCTTTATCCTCTACAGCACACAAGGCCGTGGGCCGAATATGGCCCTCCAGGCCTTGCCAAGTGGCCCTCGCACCCTATTTTGCAGCCAGAACTCCATTTCACCACCTCCAGCTCTGGCCCTTCGTCCCTGCTGTCACTTTCAAGCACAGCGGCTCCCGAAAGTTACAGATCCCTGCACACACTCATGGCAGGGACAATCTCTATTTGCAAGGTGAGGCAGAGCCGCCTACACAGGTACTAGAGCCAGGCCAGGTAGGAGAGAGAAATGCGCACCTCTAAATCCTGCACTCTGTAAATAATGAACTCTGCACTATGTACATAGCGCACCCCAGATCTATCTGGCCCTTTGAGGGCAATCGTACTGCTTATGCAGCCCTTTGATGCAATTGAGTTTGACACCCCTGCTCTCTAGAATGTAATCAACAAACCTTTTCTATTTACCACCCTTCAGCGGTTTAGTGTGTTTAAACCAGCACGGTCATCCTAGAACTGGACTTCAGAACCTTTCCATAACATTCAGATAGGCATTGTGTAGTCTATCTGGAGAGATGGGAACAATACTAAGGGTTTGATCACCCCCTTTTCCGTTTTTTTTTTTTTTTTTTTTTTTTTTTTTTTTTTTTGTAGTTCTTGGCACATCTGGTTATAGCTGGCAGCACTGATCAGTGTATTCTGACAGTGGGGTCATCTCCCACTGTCAGAATATAAAGGCACCTGATGGTTGCATGAGGGGGGGGGGGGGGAATCCCCTTGTGTAGTGATCCTTCCTTACAGCCAGGTAACTCTAAAACTAGAGGTTAACGTGCTGTTGGGGCACATGGTGGGTGCGCTCAGGAGAATATCCTACTAAGCTCCAGCCCTTGTTACCCCCCCTTTTTTTTTTTTTTTTTTTAAGCTCGCAGTTGGGGCCACCTGATGCTCTGGTATTGAAACTTGTCTCCCTTTTTAATTTATAGAGTGCAAAGTTGCCCCAAGACTTTACAAATTCCGTAGATTAATCTCCAGGGGGCCATTTGACTACTTTCTGAGCAATATGAAACGCTTGGTGTGAACATATTGTGGTACCTCCTCTCAGAGCCCTTTCACCCTGAATAAGTTGGGCTACCTATAGACCTAAGACTGTGTACGTGCCAAACTGGTTAAGATCTTGTGGGTTCTAGAATGATCTCATCGCCCAACATGGATAGGTTTGCCTAACATGCTGTGTACGGGAATTTTATGTGCATCACTCCTTTATCTGAACATGGTAGAGCGAGCTAGTGCCGGGGGGTCCAAACTCATTTCATTGTGGGCCGCATCAACCATACGGATGCCCTCAAAGGGCCAGTTGCAGTTGTATCGTGCGCTACATACAGAGTGCTGAGTTCAGGTTGCGCTGCGTACCGAGTGCAGGGTTTAGCAGTTTGCTATGCAGTGAACCACCCCATCTCCCGCTACAAAGCTTTGTTTTTCTCTCTGATTTTAGACATCTGGCCCCACTAAGTTTGTGCAGGGAACTGTTAGATCCGGGAGCTGCTGAGACCAAAGCTGTCCCTTGTAAAACGCAGAAGCCTTCTGTGTTTGCAAGTGACAGCGAGGAGCGGAGGGTGAGAATTGGAGGGGGCAAACTGAAGTTCCACCACATTCTGGCTACAAAACTGGGTGAGGGCCACATGACTAGGCCTGGTTGGCCGCATTCGGTCCACGGGCCTTGTGTTTGACATAAGAGCTAGTGTGTGAAGAACAAATATTGGACAAAACCTTACATTTCCAGAAATCGGCCTTTCTGTCTAAAAAGGATCTTTTTAAGTAATTTTTTTTCTTTAGACAAACCTTGAAAAAAATGTTTCTTCTGACCAATATTTTAATGTCTGTGATTGGTGTTATGCTGTCTTTATGCCTACTAGCTTGAATGGTTTTGAAGTCTCAGTTGCAAAAAAACTCCAAACTGATCCAATTTAGGAATGCAAAATGGCTGAATATTGGAGTTATGGCCAGAATTTGCTGTCTGTCTTCCATGGAAACTGGTTGGAAATTGTTCAGCAGCATCAGCTTTTATTGTCAACCAGCCACTGCTAACTGGACAATTCACTCCTTGATCAGCCCTATCTGCACTCACATCAAAGCATTCTGTTGCTACATGACAGTGATGCTAACCAAAGCTGGGGATCGTTACCAGAAAATTCCACTTTTAGATTCCATTTCCCTCTGACGATGGCGTCGTTCCCAGAGCCACTTTGATGGAACCAATAAGTGTCCTATGGAACACATGTGTTGAATTACACAGGCACTAAGCTTTGGAAGCTAATTTTTGTGTACTGTTGGAGCTTGGCCATGTGTAAACCTGTAGCAACCAATCTGCAGTTATTTCCATGGTTCTGAATGTTTTATGTGGCTGTAAGGTGAAATTTGCATCAATTTATGGACCAATGCCATCCAAAAGTCTGTTTAAAATAGTGTTGTCTCTGAACTTGTTGTTGAGAGCTCATTTCCTGTTCTGACAGCTGGACAAGATGGGAGCGGAGTGGTAGTCACTTGGGCCAAATGTCGAAAACCGTAAGTTACAACCCTTCCACTTTAAGGGTTTTTGTTGCAGTCTGTTTCCCGTACAGAGAGATTACCCACCATTGCCTGTCTTGATAGGAAGTGGTGGGATATATCAATGGTGACTTATCCTGCTACAAGAATTTGACAGAGGTTCTATGCCTTCTGCACTGTAAAAAGCGTTCTGGCTCCAGTTTGAGATTTCAGGTTTCAAACTTTGATGGAAGCCGCCATCTCCATTCTCAGTCCGGACTGTAAAATATGGAACCAATGGCATGAATTAGTTATGTTGCTTCAGTTTAAGACTGTGCACTTGTGACCAGTTTTTTCTTTCTATAGCTTAAATGGGCATTTCAGGTTAAATATAAAATTGGGTTACAGTTTTTAACCCCTTTGCAGTCTAACATGATAGACCCCACACATTTCCATAACACCCTCTTGAGTGACAGTACTAAACCCATCTCCCTGCTGTCTTTCTCAGACCGGAGTCTGACCTTAATTTTATAATGGTTCTGATAGGGCAGTGATGGGAAACCTTGTCACATTAGATGTTTTGCAGCTAAATTTCCTAAGGTGCTCATGCACTCTGCAGTTGCGCATCATGGGAAACTTGGTTCTAGAAAATCTGGGGTGCCAAGGTTCGCCATCACTGTCATAGAACATTTAAAAAATTCTAGCCCACATTCTCCATATGTGTGGCGTGTTCAGCCATGTTTGCTGACTCTGGGCGCCCTCAGCTCCCATGGGAGACACCCGAGACCATGCCCTGTTCCCCATACCAGCAACCACTTATTCTACAATGTAAGTTTTAGGGATTTGCGGTTATTACCTCCTTTTTAGTCCGCATTCACACTGAAGCGGCATGACTTCTGCACGACTTCGGGGGCGACCTGTGAAGTCCCGTGCACTGCGACTTCGGTGCGACTTGCATGGACTTCATATAAAGTCGCGAGGGACTGCGACTTGTCAGGATGACAAGTCGCCGTAGTGTGAATGGAGCCTTACCTTCCCTTTCCAGTCTCCAATTATCCTCATCAGCCATTCTCTCATACATACTTATTTTTTATAGATCATACATCGACTTCTGAAGTGGACACGTTTAGTCCACGAAACGCATCAAGTCTAATATGTTATCAATTACTCATATACTGTAGACCCAGTTTATTGATGTTGCTACTATATTACTGTAGTCTCCCTGGTTAATTGCTATGTGGCTATTTTAGGTACACTGGAATTGGGCTATACATCAGCCAATTGCTTTGTCTGTGTTACAACATCTTTAACATGTCATTATTGTCATTTATATGTATCCTTCAATAAATATTTTTTCCTGCAAGCTGCATCATGTCGCTCATTTAAAGTCCCAACCATGTTTTTTTCTAGATTACAGAACATTTGTAAAAGGTCACACTGCAGTGCAGAGTTTCACCAGTAGGTGGTACTTTAGGAGAAATCTGGTGATCCTAGGACTGGTGTCGGAGGTTGAAAATCTGTTCATGATGCAGGAAGAAGCCATGTGCGAAGCCTGTTCTGTGTAGTGTCCTGTTTTGATACATTTTTGGTAATCTGTGTTTGGAGAAGAGATTCCTCCACAATGGGCTGTTTTTCCCAAAATGCATTCCATTTGCTGCCCTTTGGCTGAACTCAGATATGGTGTTTACTAGCAGGCTGTTTGTGATTCCTTGTGGTTTATTATAAAAGGCTCATGTCTACAGCAATATGTTTACTTTCCTTGTGTCCGTTCAGCTCTGTTGGCTATCTGATTGGCTCTCAATGAGGGTTCTGGGAGGATGGGGGGGGGGGGGCAGAGGAGGTAAACCAGCTTCTTAATTTAGAGCGGGGCTTTGGTAACCGAAACGTTTGAGCTGGTCTTTTAACTAGATGTCTTCTTAATTAATAACATGTTCAAAGGGAAATCTAAACGCATGCATTTTTAATGAGCATTAGGAAGCGGGCTTACAGCATGCAGACCAACTATTGACTTGTGTATTGTGTGGTGTCGTTTGTTTAACATGCTTTATTGTAGTAGTTTTTAAGGCATTCAGTCTTCATTCAATAAAATGTCATGAGATGCAAAGCGCAGAACCAGAGATGTCTATCAGAATCCATCTTGGGCTGGTCTGACTTAACGTGAATTTTGATTGGTTCGGATGGGTTACTCTAACTTGCTCCTTGCTCTGCTGTGTAGCACTATTATCATTTTCCTGTATAACCCAGCTGTGTAAACATTTCATTTGGCTAAAAAAAGCAAAGCTTGGCCAGTCAGTGGTGGGTTTTAAACTAAAAGAAAAATGGCTTGTGGGTTGGTTAGACTGCAGAAGAAAAACACATAGGACTTCTCTTGGTTGGAGAAAAACTAGAGCTGTTGGCTAAAGGAACCAGTTATTCTAATGCAAGAAGGGATTGGGGAGCCCTTTTCTGCCATTCTCATACATTGTGCTGGGCAATACTACTTTATGCAAGCCTATTAAAAAAGAACGTGTTGCTTGCATATATAACCAAAGGGCAAATTTACTGTCCTTCAGACTTGGGGGGGGGGGGGGGGGGGCTTGGACTGTGGCCCTTGGGAATAGAAATTGTCCAGTGGAGCAGTGTTAATTTTGGCAGCAAATTTCAATTTAGTTTTAGTCTTAGGACTAAAATGGCATTTTAGTTTTACTCCCATTTTAGTCTTCTGCAAGTGTTTTTTAGTTTTAGTCGTATTTAGTTGACTAAAACTCCAGTACATTTTAGTCATCTATAATCGAATGGGTGTAGCTCAATTGTAATTTGTAATGCATTATTTAAGCATTTCTCTACAATTTCCAAACTCATTATATACTACTGCTGGTCCTGGAGTGAAAAGTCTAATATGTTATTATTTATGGTATTAAGCTTTGAGCATGCACCAGTGTTAATTTTGGCAGCAAATTTTGATTGTTTTAGTTAGTCTTTTGACTAAAATGCCATTTTAGTTTGTCGTATTTTAATTGACTAAAATTGTGTTAATTTAGTCGACAAACGTTTTAGTCGACGAAATTAACACTGCAGTGGAGTAAACAATACATCTTTGGTGTCAGTGGGAAGGATAGCGCCCCATCCTTGTATCAGTGGGGTCAATGACAGAAATAGTGCAACCTTGTTAGTAGCAGGAATTATGCCCCATTGTTAGCTGGAGAAATGGTATCTTGTATCAGTGGAAGGAAAAATGGCCTCCCTCGGGATGGAATAAAGGCAAGCAAAGGGCCACAGTTTGGAGACCAATGCTCCTAGGGTAAGAAGGTTGAGACAGGCTGGTGTCAAGACCACGACTACCCAACACTATTTTGTGTAGCCCATTTTTAAGGGCTTACAAAGCATAATTGATCATCCGCCAAAGATTCACACCGCCATAATCTATTCTAGACTATACTGGTCTTATACTTTTTTTGTTATATACTGGCTATGGACATTGAATGGGAGTGGTAGTTGGGAGTTAATATTTAGGTTCAATCCACCTAAAACCTTCTTTTTTTTTTTTTTTTTTTTTTCTTTCTATGGTAGAAAGCTAACCCACCAGACACAACCTCTCATATCTCTCAGGGACTTGAGGTGAGATATCTTAACTTTGGTTTTTGGGTCTTCCCTTCTCCTGTGGGGAGATTAAAGCATTGGTTCATCGTTGCTACTTTAAAATAAACCTCTGCGGTTATTAAAGCTTTTATAGTCCTTTTAAGAAAAGGGCAGAGGTTTTAAAAAAAAAAAAAATACCCCCTACATTTCTGGACTGTCTTTCCCGCTGTGTACACATGATCTTGCACTTTCAGTGCCCAGCAATGACGCTACATATCTCAGAATTTATTGCAACTGACAGTATGCCTAGTCAGAGGCAGGGGATCTATGTCCACAATGACCTAGTGGAAGAGCATAGTCCGCACTCGCCTGGGAACAAGAAGGTGCATGTTGCATTCTGGTTGTCTATGGCCCAGGCAATATTACTTGATAACATTGCTTGTTTAAGCTCCAACATACAATCCTCCCTTGCCTATATCCAAGATGGTATGGATTACACAATGTGGGGTTTGTTTTTCTGTTCTGCCATTGCAGAAGCTGTGGTTGGCTTATGCATTTTGAGGAAAACTATATATATATATATATATATATATATATATATATATATATATATATATATATATATATATATATATATATATATATATATATAAATTTTTTTTTTTTTTTTTTACCTACTATGGCCCCTTGACTGCAGTGTTTACTATGAAGGTGAGCTAACCCTTTAATATTATGGCGAATATATCGGATGGAGCTGGAATACCCAAAGATGGGTGGAAACTCCAAGAATTCTACCCAGGAGATCTTTGGGAGTTTCTGAGACAAGTATTTTCTCTGGTTGGTAGCGTTTGAGGTTGGCTGGAAATGTATTGTTTTGAATCAAACATTTTGAGAATTTTAATCCGGATCTACGTGTAACTTCAATATTTGTAAACTATGGAGAGAACCTAACCATTGTTTGCTGGAATCCTGCCAGCACTATATACAGTTTGTTCTAGAATATCCACGCATGTGTCCGTCTGGTTTTAAGTGATGCTGTAAACTCAAAACCTTTCTGGAACCTTTCTCAGTTTTTTCTTTTGTTTTGGGCGAGCCGTCCATCATTTTGGCAACTTGGGGTCTTAGTTTTTGGAAAAAAAAAAAAGTCATCCATATAGATTGGATACAATTTTGAAGTGAATGTAAACCAAAAAACTTAGTATGGCTTAATTTCTCACTGCACACAGAAGTGTGGGGGTCCTTTAAGTTTTGTGATGACCATTGCAACTCCACTGCAGCAAATGGAACTGAAGGAAATGTCAAATATGAGATTACAATACAGTTCTAACAAAGAATTAACCCGAGTGATGTGCTGGAATTGGTGTATTGGCACAGTTTTGCCAGCGGTCATGTTTAGCTCCGCTTCTGGTGTGAATGAGCCCCAGCTGGAGTTTGGCAGTTCAGTTTAAAGACCCATTTTACATTGCTTGTGTTAAATTGGAAAATGCATACATTTGAAGGAATACCTAAGTGAAGGGTGTTTTTGGCTTGAGGGGTCGTGTGCTGTTTTTATTAGCTTTGCCGTCTGTTGCATTTTCATTAAATTGCACACTTTGCACATCTTTCAATCAACAACCCAACTCATTTCCCAAAGCCGAGGGTTTCAAAATCATCAAGCAGACAGCATGATTGATGTGTTGGAAATCTTAGGTTGCCTTGGGCTCTAATGGCTATGATGTGTAGATAGGATTGCCCTGGGTCCTAGCACCTGTCACTGGCTGTGATTGCGGCTACAGATCGAGGGTGGGGAAAGTCCTCTCTCTCTCTCCCCGGGGAACCTGTTATGTACAGATCAGATGCTGATTTGGATCTCATTACATCAGCCAGATGACTAATGGTACAACTGGGAATGTTTGTACAGGACGTGGGTATGACAGTGTGATAAGTTACATTTATGTGCGTTAAGTGGAATTTGCATGTCAAATGACCAAATAAAATGGCTGCACATTTAATAAAGTGGGGGGGGGGGGGGTGAGGTAGCTCTAACTCAGGGTTTGCATACCACCTGTAAGGGGAATCAGAATATTTTAGCATTGTGACCACTGCTCCCTATCAGTCATAGTAATTAGTGATTGGCATTGAACATAATTACAGCATGTCTCCAATGACACCCAGTGAATCTCTTCAGGAGAGCCCCTCACCTAGTACTGGTTAGTTGGCCTGCCAGGCCTTTCGACTAGGTGGACCCAAGTGAGCCTTGGCAATTTAGTCTTGCACCCTGCCCCTGGGGTCAGGGAAGGGTCTTCAGGAGGGAGCCATAGGACACACCCAAGTGCATTTTTTGTATACTTTAGGGGTTTAGTGTTTTGCATGTCACTGTGGGCTTAAGGAAGGGAAAGAGTACAGTGGCTTGGGGGCTAACACTTCTGCCTTGCAATGTTGGGGCCATCAGTTCCAACAAGCTTGCATGGGTTTCCCTCCAGGACCGCCGGTTTCCTTGCACTCAGTAGCCAAAATACCCTACCAGCAGGTCCTTAGCCCATCAAGTGGGGACTTTAGATTGTAAGCTGCTTGAGGCATACATATGTATAGCCATTGATTCTATAGCTTGCTATATGCAGCACCTGTAGGCTCCCTGGTGGGGAAATATGCCAAAATTATGTTTTATGGCCATGTGCACGATCCCTCTCCTATATTAAATGTAACAACAAAGCAGAGGTTTGCTGTGTAAGTCGGTTAAAAAATGTAGTTCTCCAACAAAAAACGGAACCGGTTTTTACTAGATACTTCCATATCCTAACATTAGCAGTGCTTAGAATGTACCGCAGACCAGCCTGGGTGTTTTTTCACATGAAACAAGGTGATGGGTATAAACAGCCTATATCTGCAGTGATAAATGCAGGTTTAAGAGCCTGTAGACCCGCTCAGTAATTAGAGCATGACACACATACCATCTTATGCCATGGCTGAGTGCAGGGAGCAGCCGTATAACCTGTACATATATGGTCAGCTAGGATGAATCTGCAGTGAGTTCAGCAGACAGGTATGCGAGCGAAGAGTCCCTGCCTATTGGGTGAGGCTTGTGAAAAATGGCACATGGGGTTCATTGTTTCTGTACAGCTCAATCCAGATCCAGATGACGTTTCCCTTCTGGGCCTGTTGCGCAATAGAGAAGTGTCTTGACACAGCGGAGGCAGGAGGTTTGCATTGCTCTGTTTGAAATTGGAGCTGGAATTATCCTGATTTACTAGTAAATGGTTTGACTTTAGAGCTTGTCAGGGCTGAGTCTTCTGTATGGCTGATGCTGGAGTAGTCGCTGCACTGAGCCTGCTCACTAAATGTCCTTCTATAGGACACACATGCTTCTCTATTGTGTATTGTAGCAGAACTCTATAGATAGGTGGAATCACTGCGTGTCCATTCTATACAGGAATCCGGCCATTTTTGATGGCTATAGGTACTGTTTCAATAAGGAGGATAAAAAAAAAAATTATGTATATGTGTGTGTATATATATATATATATATATATATATATATATATATATATATATATATATATATAAAATGTATTTCTGTTTTGACACCATCCTATTCTTTCATTACTACACCTTATTAATCAAAGGGAATATGACCTTAAAAAATTTGAATTGCATGGTAGAATATCAGCCGCACAAGTACACTGAGGTCAATGGATAGATGTGCATTGAGAGAAGCAACAGCAAAACAGACTTGTGTAGCCCTGCAATGCCAGAAGCCGAGCCAGAGTATGCCATCCAAAATATAGAGGACCCCCTGTACATATAGAATTACAAAGTATACATCGAACTGGGTGTTTTTTTTTTTTTTTTTTCCCTCTATCAATCTTTGACAGACGCAGTTCTCTGATTCCTATCGGTAGGGTTATACTACCCCCTACAGGAGTAGGACACTAGGCAGAAAAACCTTCTTCCTACGCCTATGGGCAGTCTCGGAGGGTACACCCTCTCTTCCTGCATAGGATGTCAGTTTTAATCTGCCTAGTCAGGAGTAAAGGTATCTGGAGAAGCAGGATTGTTAACTAGCACTAGAAGGACTACTAAACACCCACTTCCAAGGGCACTACCAGACGATCAACATTTGGGAGGGGGTTGTACCTGGTGGGGGCTTCTGACATGGCCCCCCTTCCTGCTAAAGATTGTGTTCGGTGCTCCGGGGATTTGTGACTTGACGTAAAATCAGTTTCTTATGTTCATTGATGGACACAGCACCCACCCCCCTGTGGAGTTGGCTTTCTTCTGACACTGCTTGTAACAAAACTGAATTCTTATAGCTGAGTGGGAGTATACCCCACCTGGGACTGCTCCCATAGGTGTATTCAAGTATATGTTTTTTTTTTTTTTTCCTGCCTAGTGTCCTACTCCTGTAGGGGGCAGTATAACCCCAACTGTCAAGAGAAGGAGCTGTGTCCGTAAAGGAACATCAGGTATTTTACAGTAAATCAAAAAATCCATGTTTCCTCCCATACTCCAAAGACTGGTAGGTTATTTGGCTCCTGTCTACATTGGCCCTAGTATCAGGGCTGTCTTTAATATTGCTTGGGCCCACCTGAATTCCCTTAACTATTTGCAGGCTCAAGGGGCAACTGCTTTAGGCCCCACAACATTGACTGGGCCCAAAGTTGCCCCTTTTGCTTTGCATTTAAAAATTGCCCTGCCTAGTATGTATGAATGTGATTTAGGGACTTGAGATTGTAAGCTCCCTGAGGGCAGGGACCGATGTGAATGAACAATATAGATTTAAAGCGCTGTCATTTGACAGCGCTATAGAAGTACCTGTAATAAACTAAAAATTGTTGCACGTTCAGCCCTTCCCTGTAAGGAGATGCATATTGTTGGACATTTTATGAAAGTTTGAACTCTGCAAGCTTGTCATTTCTGATTAATTTGGCAACTGTGAAAGTTTGTGTGTATATAAAGTCTATATAGTGTGTATATAAGGCCAGGCTTGGAACACGGTGTAAAGTTTAGAATAACAGTTGTAGGTCCTAAAATCATCTGGAACATTCTCCTTGTTTAAAGTAATTTGAAACAGAGGGGAGAAGTATGTGTGGAATGTTCCAGGGTGAGATCACCAGAATCTTCTCTAAACTCTCCTGCGGCAATCGCGTTGCTTGTCTGCCCATAAAACTCACATCTCCGGGATGGAACGCTCTATGGGGGTTCTGCTGGAGACCTAACCCCCATTGTGTTCCATCCCATCACCCCCTTTATTCCAGGCTTGGAGGAAAGGTAATTTTTTTTTTTTTTTTTCCCCCCCAGATTTTCTAACCTTGCTAAATTTTCAAAAGAAAACCCTTTTGGTGTTTTGACTGTGCAGCCACCATTTGTTATGGATCAGAAGATAGTATATCTTGTTGCAATTAGAGATGCACCGATCCGATATTGGTGCCGATATGGCCATTTTTGATGGATCGGGGGATCGGTAACATTGACCAATCCGGTTTTTGCTGCGTAACGGCTCAGCCATCCCTTACTAGGTGCAGTAGTAGTATGGGATGGGAGCCGCTACTTCCTGTATAGGTCCGGCTCACAGGCGGAGTGATATCAGATGCACTCCGCCTGTGAATGGAGGAGCCACACACATGAAGCAGTGGCTTTGCTCTGTACTGCAGCCGCTTGCTTTGTGTGTAGCTCCGGATTGGTTCCAGTATCGGCGATTTTTATAACGCCAGATATCGGTATCGGATCCAAAAAAGTCGGATCGGTGCATCCCTAGTTGCAATCAGTCTGATGTATGACAGGGGACTCTGTTACCAGTATCAGAATAGCTGCAGAAGAGGCTGCCTCACTTGGCAAGGGAGAGATTCCGTAGGGACAAACGGACAGGCCCTTTATGATCCTGCCTCTGGTGATTGCCACCAGTTACCAAAGGAAGGATTGCTTGTAGAAATGCCCATCTAATATCCGCCTACACGTGAGGGTTTTCTAAGGGCTGTATTGGTGGCACAGCAATAAAATGGTAGCAGCGCTGACGCTTTTGGTGCCCTCAGAGCAGCGAAATGGCAGAACCCACTACTGACATCACTTGCCCACCCCCACTTGTAGATGTTGTCTGGGAGCACAGAACCTCCATGTCACGACTAGTGGGAGCACAGAACCTCCATGTCACGACTAGTGGGAGCACAGAACCTCCATGTCACGACTAGTGGGTGTTTTGCAAAATAGTTTCATAACCATCTCAACAGCTTGCATCCCTTGCAGCAATCCCACCTAGGCTGCATCTTTTTCAATTGGGCAACCAGATCATGTGTCTTGATTTTTATAGGTAAAGCTTTTTGATGTATGTCTTGGAGGTTAATGTACATTTGGTGTCCTGATTTTACTTTAAAGTGGAACTTTACCCATAACTTGATTAAAAAAATGTTCTAAGTGTGTGCTGTACATTGCCTCCAGCATTGCTCCTGTTACTACTTGCTGGATGTTGATCTTTAGGCTGTCAGATTAACCTTCAGGATTCCTTCTTACACTTTTTTTTTTTTTTTTACTTTTTTGTTTATAGCAGGGAAGGGTTGCAAGCTCTGATGGGTTTTTCTTGCGGTGTCCATTTTCTGGGGTAATTCATTGCTTTGCCCTGGTGACCATTGTCATTAGGACAAACTTGGGAAATCCAAATGTTGAAACCAGGATAGAGGGGAAGTTTGTCATTTTTAGTGACCATGGTTTGGGGGGGGGGGGGCGATTTCCTTTTTTGGGAGTGATCTTTCACGCCCTGTTATGTCTTGAGACCAGAAGTGAAGGAACGTCTCCTCCATAGATGCAGATGGGGTGGTGGGAGAAATGGGGACCATTCCCTGCTTCAGCCAAAACTCAGTTATGGCCTTAGAAATACTTTAAGAATAGCTGTGTGTGAGAAGAAATAAGGCAACTAACATGTAGATGTACAGGAGTGGTAATGAATATATTTTGTCTTTTCAGGTTCTCCTTATTATGACAATGTCCGCCCTCTCTCATACCCGGACTCTGATGCCGTCTTGATATGTTTTGACATCAGCCGTCCTGAAACACTGGATAGCGTACTTAAAAAGGTAACTTCCTAGCTGTCAATGGATCCCCTTAGTTTGCAAGTCCGAGTACATCGCTCGGATTATTTCATCTCATTCAGGATGGTTTTGTGTTCCAAACTCAGCTGAAATTCAAATGTTCTGAGACAAGAAAATATCATTGGTATAAAAAACTAAACGAAGTCTCTAAACAAGGCAAGGCTGATCTTTTTAAAGCCCTACTCCTGGTTCTAAGTTTTTTACATTTGGGTTCCGCTTAATTATTTTAAAGAACCACTTTTGCTGCAATACTTCCGCTCTCCAGCGCTGTCCCCTACAGAAGTCTCCAGTGTCAATAGCTGCTGCCTCACTTCCAGGTTCATTGACGCCCAGACTCGTTCAACCTGGAAGTTGGCACATGGGTAGTGATGGCCTTGCTCTTGAAGGTGTAGCAATCCAGCTAGATTGGCATGGAATACAAGATTTGAGAGGCAGGAGATGATCAGAGGTCACTTGAGAGCAACTTGGAAGGAATTTAGCAAGTTTACTGAATGTTAGTCGGGCTTTAATTTTGTCTTGACATTTTGAATTTGTGAGGGCTGCTCATTTTTAAACTTTTGTCTTTGCCCACCCTGCTTTAGTATAAAGATTGTGAAAGCCATGCTGTGTCTGTGCTCACCTCAAGCACTGACCACTATGGCTTACTGAGGACAAGAAGTGTAAACATCCCTGTGGTTTAGACCATGTTACCAGCCAAGCATTAAAAAAAAAAAAAAACTATTGTCTCATGAGATTGGGCTGTTTTGTACAGGTTAATTGCCTCCTTTATTTATATAGACCTCCAATTCCTTAGACCATGCTGGGCCCTAATGTCTTGGATGTGATGTCAGCAGACCCAGAACTAGCACACCAGTGACGATGTATAGTATTCCCCTTCTTTCCTCTCCAGGCTATTGCTTAAAAGGTTATGTAGGTTGGTAAAGGGAAGGGTAGGGAAGCTGGGCCAGCACTGACAGTGAATAGCCCTCTTATCTTCTGGCAGTGTTCAAGGAGGGAGGGGGCTGTGTAAGGGATTTTCTAGCTTTTTCCTTTTTTTTTTTTTTTTTTTTTCGGTGAAGTAGGGCAACCAATGCCAGTTCTTGTTCTGTGTGGTATTTTTTTCTGTATTTGATATATTGTACTGATACCCCATAACATTATTTTGCAGTGGAAAGGTGAAATTCAGGAGTTCTGCCCCAATACAAAAATGCTGCTGGTTGGCTGCAAGTCTGATTTACGAACGGACCTCACAACCCTAGTGGAACTGTCCAACCACAGGCAGACGCCGGTGTCTTATGATCAGGTATGTTAGCCAGGAATACTATACTTCATTTTTTTTTTTTTTGTCCTCCCCCTAAGTCTTCACAGCTGGTCAATGTCATTGTTTGAATGTTTGAGGTCAGTTGACGCTAGTACTGCTTCCTGTACATTCTGAAAAATCCATAAATTAGATGATCTTCAGTTATTAATGTAACAAGTCACAATTCTTTAGCAAACATTCTATTAGTGATGGCCTACAAGAGAACATACTTTTTTGAGCAAAGGGCACGGTTATTTGGGCAACTGCATGGTCCAAATGGCCAGGGACCTTAATTTTATTACTGATCATCGACCTCTGTCAGTAGAGGGACCTGTTCTGAATACAGATGCCATGACTTGAGGCTTTTCTGGTAATGTAGAAATGATGGTGGAACCCTGGGGATGCTGCTAAAGGCAGATTGAACTAATGGGGGGGGGGGATTCATGGTGAATGGTTATGGGATAAAATGAGTATTTCTATATGCAAGACTGTGTTGCTAGTCTGGTTTTTGTTCTCCCTATTAGAGGAGCTGGCACAATGATGCGCACAAAAATAGAGGTGCTGTAATAAAAGGGCATTGTCAGTCCTTGGTGGATCGATGAGTTTGTCTGTTCGGGGCCCCTGGTGATTGCATCCTATCTGGTAGTTCTGACATTGTCGACTAGGATATCGGCTGTAAATGTGTAACTAGGTATCTTCCCCCCCCCCCCCCCCCCCATATGCTAGCAGTGGGAAACTGGCTGGAAGATTCCTGCCTTGCCTAAAGTCTACACATGGCGCTCTATTTTGCTCGAATTCAAATCTGTATAAATTCAAGAAATCAAAATTCCTGCTTTTTCCTCTGGGTACCTTGTGATCGCTCTCCAGTGTTCCCAGAAGATAACTAATTATAGTTAATGCAATGTGAAGTAATTACAGGTCTTTATGCGCTGGTTAGGATTTGTCACAATGTGAATCGAAATCCTCCTAGATTTTGCTTAAGTCTAGATTACCATCACAGGCTTTTGTAGTTTTCAGAGAGGTTTTACCCTCTGCAATTATCATTTAGTTGCGTTCAATAATCGGCCACGAGCAAGTCAAGTGACTCAGGCGCTGCTTCTCAGTTCATGTTATGTAACGTGTGTTATATCATTACTTTAACTTTTTTGGTGAAGCTATACACATTTCGCTGTTTTGTACACCGTTGAACTTCAAGCAAATATATTAAAATTATGGCTTGAAGTCTAATATTTGTAGCTCAGATGTTGACAGGGACCTTGTCACTTTGTCTGAAGTGGGTAAAGCAACAATCGATTCAGTTGCACTCAGAGCTGATCTGCTTTAGGGCTCAGGTCAGGGAAATGAGGGCTGTCCTTGCTGCCTTTCCTCCGAACTTGCTAGTTGCATGGCTGATACACTGACTTTCTTGGCTTTAGTACTTTTTTTAAAGGGGGGTGGCGAGAGTATGGCCACCCCCCTTTAAAAAAGTACGGCCGAAGACTATTTCCTTCAGCCGTACTTCTGCTGTGGGCTTCTGTTGGCTGACATCCCTTAGCACAGTGTTTTTCAACTCCGGTCCTCAGGGCACACTAACAGGCCAGGTTTGCAAGAAAACTGAAATACATCCCAGGTGATATCATTTGCTGCTCAGTGATTGCAGTATTCTAGTCTGCATCTCCCCAAGGTAATAGTTAAAATCTGGCCTGTTGGTGTGCCCTGAGGACTGGAGTTGGGAAACACTGCCTTAGCCGGTCCAGACTTGGAAAGATTCCAGCTGTATGGTTGGGATCCACCCTGATGCTTGGACTGCCATCTACATCAGCGTCTCAGTGATCCACTGAGATCCTGAGCCAGCCCTTCTCGCCCCTCCCAGAGTTCCAGTGAGCATCAGAAGGGCAGAGAGCTGCTGACTTAATAGTTCTCAGCTCTCTGCAGGCTGAAAGCTGAGCAATCAATGGTGTTTGAACATCGGTTCTCGGTCTTAAAATGGCAGTGGACAATAGGGATTGGTGCTGCAGCCATATGGATGAGTTTAACCTGGGGGAGAAAATGCATTTGAATATAAAGTCCAATTTGTCTGGCACAGTGACAAATTATTGTAGCAAGGGGGTCATCATGACTAGCAGGCAAGTAGTGTTGTCAAAGAAGCCACCACTGGTAGCCTTCATCTTTAGTAGTCGATGGTCACATTAACTGGACAGGTTCAGTAAGGGTGACTGTTTTTTAGCTTCCCTAAGCCAGTTCTTCAGAACTTGATAAAGTAGCTTGGATAAGCCACAAAACGTCTTCAGTTCTGCAAAACAAATACAGTTGAATGTTATGACCACGTATCCCAGAACCTTTAGACATTGGTAGTAGACATTTTCTTCCTTTGACGGGTTTCCTTGTTTAAGCTACAGATGGAATTTTAGCTCCTAATTGATGCATGTCCATGTCCCATCAGTGCTTCTTCTAATTTTGCGTTTTTTATTCTAGGGTGCCAATATGGCCAAGCAAATTGGAGCAGCTACTTACATCGAATGCTCAGCCTTACAGTCGGAGAACAGTGTGAGGGACATTTTCCATGTAGCCACACTGGCATGCGTCAACAAGTCTAACAAAAATCTCAAACGGAATAAAACCCAGAGAACCACAAAAAGAATTTCCCACATGCCCAGCAGACCAGAGCTGACTGCAGTGGCCACAGACTTGAGAAAGGACAAAGCTAAAAGCTGCAGCATAATGTGAGGCATCTTGGCTGTGGGGAGGTGTCTATGAAGATTAAGTGAAGGATCAATGAAGGGAGCGGTCAGAGGAATTTGATGTTGGGTAAAGCCAAGTTGTTAAGGATTTTCTTTACCATTGGTACTCAAGGATGCAGCATGTTGATAGTGGAGAGGAAAAGTTGGGTTATTTCCACAGATGCTGTCTGGAAGGAAGCCATGCTAAACAACCCCCAGATGTGATTGGAACATGTAGCTGGATGGGCAAAATATCTTCATCTCTTGAAAATGATCGATCTTGAATTTCACCTATTTCTCTTTACATTCTTGGCCAAAATAAGAGTACCATGCTTACTCAATGCTAACTCTAGTGATGCTGTTTGCACTCTGGAATGTGATCCTTTGACTCTTCTAAACGCGACCATGGTGGTCAGTTGGGATCTTCTACAAAAGAAGGAAATTTTGGGAAGTTCTTGGTTTTCCCATTGTATAACGTTCTTGCACAGCTGCGTAGGCTAGATAGTACATGGTACTTTTTTTTTTTTTTTTTTATGACCTAGCTTTTTAATGTGATAGTTTATTTTTAAGATATGTTTAGCTGTTATTTAAAACTGGGAATGAACCAGCTATTGAAATATGATGGAGTTTATTCTATGACACTTAAATAAAAAGGTGCTACACATTTATCTGTGTCGGTGGGTTATGTCCCTCCCTCCAGGGTCTCTGGAAAATGATTAGTCATTTAAAGTCCAACCAAAACTTTGGAGTGGGCAAGACTTAAAACGGGGGTTTTAACCATTCCCCCACTTGTTCCCAAAGTCTGGAGACAGTGTGGGCTGGAGTTTAATTTTAACTGCATTAGATCTCCCTGGCTGCATCAAATTTTTAAAATAGTTAATGATTCAAACCTCTCCTGCCTGAAAACATCCTCCTCATCTAAACCTCTCCTGCCTAAAAACATCCTCCTCATCTAACAGTTGTATGAGAACCTTCATTTGTCAACCATGATGTGTGACCGTTCTGCTTTAAAAAATGGGTAGAGGAGGACCTATCGTTTTAGTAGTCATAATGCTTAAAAGTAGGAGGCAAGGGAAGGACAGCCACTTTGCTGTTTTTGTTCTTTTTACTATATTTTTTTCTATATTTATGAAGGTTTTAGTGTGTTTAAAGGTCAGTCCCCCTATTGGGTTACCTTGTGCGTAATGTACAGCTGACACTTGTATTAATACCCGTCTTGTCTTTCGTCTGTTCTGCTATGTGGTCATGCAAACTGGATTTGGATGGAGTATAAAATTACACGTTAAATAACCAAGAATGAAAATGCTTTCTTTTCAGAAAGATTTACTAATTCACAAATGGGTATTCAAAAATATTCACGTTTTTGTATTGAAATTTAAATATTTGGCATTTTTTTTCTTTTTTTGCCTGCTTTGACCAAAAGGAGTTACCAATGTAGCAAAGTGTGGCGTGTTTTTTTTTTTTTTATTTTTTTTTTTTTTGACAGAAATGTATGCTACAAATATCGTTCCACACAACATGTTTGTTTTACCTTACTTTGGATAATATCCTGCACCAGTTGCATAGTTCTTTGGATAATATCCTACACCAGTTGCATAGTTCTGTGTTGTTCAAGTGACCTGTTGGGGTTGATATTAAGAGCCGCCCTTGCTGACCCACCAAAGGTGAATGAGAATGATTCAGGGTTGTTTCTTTGCTTTTTTTACTTAGAATGCCACTGACCTTGAACTAGAAGTATGCATCTGATCTATTAAAGCTTACCCCCCTCCCCCAGCACAGTGACTTGGCCAGCAGGAAAGATGTGCTTGCGTTTGCCTCTTTAAAACCAAGGCTACAATGGCAGCTGTCATAGTGCTGAAGGGTCGCGGTTTAAGCTGCTTTATAGATACCAGTTTTAGGCCCAGCTCATATATGCGAATTTGGTGCGTTTTTAGGCCCAGCTCACATATATGCGAATTGGATGCGTTTTTTTAACTGCATCCTATTTGCATAACATGTCAATCAGGCCCGGCTTTCAATGAAGCCAGTTGACACATGTCTGGGGTGGCTGCGGCCCATTTCTAAAAAGGGTCCTGTGCAATTTTGGGTCCAGGTTGGGTACAAATTCAAGTAAAAATTTGTACCTGAACCAGTGAACAAAACTGCAGCTTGATGTGTGTGAACCCAGCCTTACATGGAATAAAAATACACTAGAGCCTTCATATTCTGGACTGTTCCTTTTTAATTCTCCTTGCATACACCTGTTTTTATATTTCAGAAAATACACTAGAACCTTCATAATACAAAAGTTTTCCTCCTCTTTCTTGCATTGTTTACTGCTAAGCCAAAGTTGATAGGTTTTTTTTTTATATATGCAGAATGTAGTTGAAAACATGGTGGCATGAATATTTTTTAAATTTTGTGAGCAGTAGCTGGGAGGTCTGGTCATATAAACAGGAACAAATTCAGCTAGTACATATCTTGCTGACTCTTGCTTGTTGAATGCAAGCATTCTTTCCATTAATGGCTTCGTTATTTGAAGCGCGAGTCTGTGTTATGACAGTTAATCCTGTGTTT
Organism: Pelophylax lessonae; assembly: GCF_965119305.1. NCBI lineage: Eukaryota > Metazoa > Chordata > Amphibia > Anura > Ranidae > Pelophylax > Pelophylax lessonae. Next base: position 280,601,166 of record NC_138773.1, read on the forward strand.
CATGTGTAGACAAGCACTGTGTCATATCCGTAGAAGAGCATTAGGCAGTCTCAGGCTTTCCAGTTGTCTTTCCAACTCGGAGGACAGGTCGGGGGTGTAAAAAAAAATATAGCCCATCCCTGTCCTCTGCTATCAGATCTGATATTAACCACAGCAGTACTCTCTCCATAACGCAGCTACGTGCTTTGGGCAGTATTACAACAACCTAGCTAGCAAGTGCTTACGTTATATTTAAATATTGTAACAAAGCAATTAAATTATACGTGTCTGACAGCTGGGCAACATAACTTTTTCAATGTCTGTCACCTTGTACGTTTGATTTGTAAATGTTTCTGCAATATTTATTATGTTTTTGTTTTTTCTTTTTGAATAATAAAGGCTTCATTAAGTTTATTCTGTCTCCTGTGTTTCAATTTGAGTTTTTTTTATTTTGGCAACTGCTATATCGGTACCATGACCGGGGGAAATATATGGGTCATAAGGGAGTGTTTCATTCAAGACTTCTTCTAGGCAGCTAAGATACAAATTACTATTTTAAAGTGTGTTTTTTTTTTTTTTTTTTTTTTTTTTTTAAGGATAGATATAGCTATAGAGATGTATGTGTATTCCCAGCGCTTCACTTTTTCCAAATTTTTGTAATGTTACAGCCTTATTCCAAAATGGATTAAATTATTCTCCTCCCAATTCTACAAACCATGCCTCATAATGACATGAAAAAAGTTAAATTCAATTTTTTTAATATTTATAGAACAATCACATGTACAGAAGTATTCACAGCCTCTGCCATGACACTCAAAACTGAGATCAGATTCATCCCGTTTCCACTGATCATCCTTAAAATGTTTCTACAACTTGATTGAAGCCCACCTGTAGTAAATTATTATTATTATTATTATTATTATTATACAGGATTTATATAGCGCCAACAGTTTGCGCAGCGCTTTACAATGTGAGGGAAGACAATACAGTTACAATACAGTTCAAAAACTAGAGGGCCCTGCTCGTTAGAGCTTACAATCTAGAAGGGAGGGTCAAGTGAAACAAAAGGCAAGAACCGTGGGGGATGGGTTGATGGAGAAAATGGAGGTACATTTGTTAGGTGTGGGTAGGATAGGCTTCTCTGAAAAGGAGGGTTTTCAGAGATCGCCTAAAAGCTAATAGAGTAGGAGATAAGTCGGACAGGTAAGGGTAAGGAGTTCCATAGGATTGGAGAGGCTCTGGAAAAGTCCTGGAGGCGAGCATGGGAGGAGGTGACGAGGGGGCTAGAGAGCAGGAGGTTTTGAGAGGAACGAAGAGAGCGATTTAGGTTGGTATTTTGAGACGAGGCTAGTGATGTAGCTAGGGGCTAAGCTGTGGATTGCTTTGTAAGATGTTGGAAGTATTTTGAATTTAATTCATTGGGTGAGCGGAAGCCAGTGGAGGGCTTGACAGAGGAGCAGCGGACACTGAGCGATTGGTAAGGTGGATGAGTCTGGCGGCAGCATTCATGATGGCTTGAAGGGGGTATAGCCCGTGTAGAGGTTAGCCAATGAGAAGGGAATTGCAGTAGTCGAGGCGCGAAATGACCAGGGAGTGAACTAGGAGTTTTGTTGTGTCTTTGGTTAGAAAGGGGCGTATTTTGGAGATGTTGCGGAGGCTGAGGCGGCAAGATTTGGACAGCTATTGGATGTGGGGTTTGAAAGAGTTCAGAGTCCAGGACAACACCTAAGACCTTGGCATGCGGGGATGGGCTAATAGTAATGCCATCGATTTTTTGATGGAGAAATCAGGGGAAGGGGCACGTGGTGGAGGAAAAATTATAAGCTCGGTTTTGGATGGATTGAGTTTGAGAAAGTGGTGAGACATCCAGACCGATTTATCCGATAGTAAATTAGTGATACGTGAGACTGCAGTTGATTGGACATGATTTGGAAAGGCACACATCGGTCTATAGAAGGTCCCACAGTTAATGCATGTCGGAGCATAAACCAAGCCATTAAGTCCAAGAAATTGTCTGAAGACCTCAGACAGGATAGCTTGGAGGCACAGATCTGGGGGAAGAGTACAGAAAGATTTCTGCAGCATTGAAGGTCCCAGTGAGCAGTGGCCTTTATCATCCATAAATGGAAGAAGTTTTGAAACACCAGGACTCTTTCTAATGTGTGCCGACTGGCCAAACTGAGCGATCAGGGGAGAAGGCCATTAGTCAGGGAGGTGACCAAGAACCTGATGGTCACTCTGACGTCTCCAGTGTTTCTCTGTGAAGAGAGGAGAACCTTCCAGAAAAACAACCATCTCTGCAGCACCAATCAGGCCTGTATGGTAGGGTGGCCAGACAGAAGCCACTCCTCAGTAAAATGCACATGACAGCCTGCCTGGAGTTTGCCAAAAGGCACCTGAAGGACTCTGGCCTTGAGAAACACAATTCTCTGGTCTGATGAAACCAAGATTCAACTATTTTGGCCTGAATGGCAAGCTTCATGTCTGTAGGAAACCAGGCACCGGTCATCACCTGGCCAAAACCATCCCTACAGTGAAGCATGGTGGTGGCAGCATCATGCTGTTGGGATGTTTTTTTAGCGGCAGGAACTGGGAGATTAGTTGGGAGCGAGGTAAAGATAAATGTAGCAATGTACAGAGACATCCTTGATGACAGACTGCTTCAGAGCACTCTGTACCTGACTGGGGTGAAGGTTTATCTTTCAACAGGTCAACGACCCTAGGCACACAGCCAAGACAACAAAGGAGTGGCTACTGGGCATCTATGTGAATTTCCTTTTGAGTGGCCCAGACTTGAACCATATTTGAACCTATCTAGAGATCTGAAAATGGCTGTGCACCGACGCTCCCTATTTAACCTGATGAAGCTTGAGAGGTCCTACAAAGAATGGGAGAAACTACCCAAAAATAGGTGTACCAAGCTTGTAGCATCATACTCAAAAGACTTGAGTCTGTAATTGGTGCAAAAGGTGTTCCAGCAAAGTATTGAGCAAAGGCTGTGAATACTTATGTGCATGTGTTTTTATTTTTTTTTTTCTTTCAAAATTAATAAAAAAAGACATTGACAAGGTTGGAAATTATTTTTATTTTAAATTTGGCATTCCAGCTGTCAGTTTGTGGTAATTTGAAGACCTTTCACCCCATGTTTCCTGAAGCAACTCCCACAAGTTGGATTGGCTTGGTGGGCCCTTCTTGCGTACCATACAGTCAAGCTGCTCCCACAACAGCTCAAAAGGGTTGAGATCTGGTGACTGCACTGGCCACTCCATTAGACAGAATACCAGCTGACTGCTTCATCCCTAAATAGTTCTTGCATAGTTTGGAGGTGTGCTTTGGCTCATTGTTCTGTTGTAGGAGGAAATTGGCTCCAATTAAGCGCTGTCCACAGGGTATGGCATGGCGTTGCAAAATGGAGTCATAGCCTTCCTTATTCAAAATCCTTTACCTTGTACAATCTCCCACTTTACCAGCACCAAAGCAGCCCCAGACCATCACATTACCTCCATCATGCTTTACAGATGGCATCAGGCACTCCTCCAGCATCTGTTCACTTGTTCTGCATCTCACAAATGTTCTTCTGTGTGATCCAAACACCTCAAATTTCGATTCCTCTGTCCATAACACTTTTTTTTTTTTCCAATCTTCCTCTGTCCAAATGTTACTTAATGTACTTGTCCTCTTGCTTAGTTGTGCAAGAGGTTAGAGCCCAGTTGTGCTGTTATCTGAAGGGAGTAGTACACTGTTTCTCGTGTGAAAAAGCCTTCATTTCTCAGAACAAAAATACTGTCGACTTTCAGAAGAAAGTTTGTCTTTTTTTCTGGCCATTTTGAGAGTATGTTCAAACCTAAAAATGCTGATGCTCCAGATACTCAACTAGCTCAAAGGAAGGCCAGTTTGAAAGCTTCTCTAATCGGCCCAACAGTTTTCACCTGTGCCAACATAATTACACAAGGGTTTTGTAATCGATTAGCCTTTTAACACGATTAGCTAACACAATGTACCATTAGAACACAGGAGTGATGGTTGCTGGAAATGTGCCTCTGTACACCTATGTAGATATTCCATTAAAAATCAGCCATTTCCAGCTAGAATAGTCATTTACCACCTTAATGTCTAGACTGTATTTCTGATTAATTTAATGTTAAAAGAAAAACTGCTTTTCTTTCAAAAATAAGGACATTTCTAAGTGACCCCAAACTTTTGAATAGTTTGTGTGTATATATGTGTGTTTGTATATGTAGATGTGTGTGTTTTTATTTATATATATATATATATATATATATATATAATTTCTCACAAGTGAGTACACCCCTCACAACTTTGTAAATATTTTTTATCTTCATGTGTCTAAGGAAATGACACTTTGCTACAATGTAAAGTAGTGAGTGTACAGCTTGTACAACAGTGTAAATTTGCTGTCCCCTCAAAATAACTCAACACACAGCCGTTAATGCCTAAACCTCTGGCAACAAAAGTGAGTACATCCCTAAGTTACAATGTCCAAATTGGGCCCAATGTTTCAATATTTTGTGTGGTCACCATTTTCCAGCGCTGCCTTAACCCTCTTGGGCATGGAGTTCACCAGAGCGTCACAGGTTGCCACTGGAGTCCTCTTCCACTCCATGACGACATCACGGAGCTGGTGGATGTTAGAGACCTTGAGTTTCTCAACCTTCCGTTTTTGAGGATGCCCCACAGATGCTCAATAAGGTTTAGGTCTGTAAACACGCTTGGCCAGTCCATCACCTTTTCTCTCAGCTTCTTTAGCAAGGCAGTGGTCTTCTTGGAGGTGTGTTTGGGGTCGTTATGTTGGAATACTGCCCTGCGGCTCAGTCTCCAAAGGGAGGGGAATCATGCTCTGCTTTAGTATGTCACAGTACATGTTGGCATTCATGGTTCCCTCAATGAATTGTAGCTCCCCAGTGCCAGGAGTAGGCTCTGAGGAAGAGGTAACACCTTGAAACTCGTCAGACGATTTCCTTGACTAAGACAGTGGACTCCCAACACTATGGACATTGTCAGTTGGATTTGATATGCTGGTTTACATCACTTGTTTGTGAGTAGACATTTTAAAATCTATTAATAAAAGCCTACTGAGGATAATGCGCTAGGCTGGTGTGCCCTCTTTTTTTGTTTGTTTACAGTGTCATGTCGACCACCCCGGTCGTAGAGGGCAGCAAGGTCTAGCCATTTGGGGATGCCAAATGTGAGACCCGTGACAGAGGTTTGAGAACCAGGTTCTGAGCGCAGGAGCAAGGTGCCAAGCATCGCAATTTTCTTTTCCAGGAGCACTCATGCAGCCCCAGACCATGACACTCCCATCAGCATGCTTGACTGTAGGCAAGACACTTGTCTTTGTACTCCTCACCTGGTTGCTGCCACACACTTGACACCATCTGAACCAAATAAGTTTATCTTGGTCTCATCAGACCACAGAACATGGTTCCAGTAATCCATGTCTTTAGTCTGCTTGCCTTCAGCAAACTGCAGGCTTTCTTGTGCATCTTTAGAAGAGGCTTCCTTCTGGGACGACAGCCATGCTGACCAACTTGATGCAGTGTGCGGCGTATGTTCTGAGCACTGACAGGCTGACCCCCCCCCCCCCCACACACACACACCCCTTTAACCTGCTGGCTGCAATCATACATCTATTTCCCAAAGACAACCTCTGGATATGACGCTGAGCATGTGCACTCAACTTGTTTGGTCGACCATGGCAAGGCCTGTTCTGAGTGGAACTTGTCCTGTTAAACCGCTGTATGGTCTTGGCCACCGTGCTGCAGCTCAGTTTCAGGGTCTTGGCAATCTTCTTATAGCCTAGGCCATCTTTATGTAGAGCAACAGTTCTTTTTCTTTTTTTTCTGATCCTCAGAGTTCTTTGCCTTGAGGTGCCATGTTGAACTTACCAGTATGAGAGAGAGAGAGCGATCACACCAAATTTAACACACCTGCACCCCATTCACACCTGAGACCTTGTAACACTAACAAGTCCCATGACACTAGGGAGGGAAAATGGCTAATTGGGCCTAATTTGAACATTGTCACTTAGGGGAGTACTCACTTTTGTTGCCAGTGGTTTACACATTAATGGCTGTGTGTTGATTTATTTTGAGGGGACAGCAAATTTACATTGAAAAGATATCCTAAAATATTTACAAAAATGTGAGGGGTGTACTCGCTTTTGTGAGATTATGTATATGTGTTTTTTTTTTTTATAGTGAGGTTTTTAGTGTTTTTTATTTTAGTGTTGTAGCAAGCATTTTTAGTAATTTTTTTGTGGGTTTTTTTAATGCAAGCTGTGTAACTTACCTGAATTTGACTTTATATCAGCCTCTTGCAATCAACTGAACAGCAGAGCTCAGACTGGGAATGGGAGAAGCAGCACATGGGGCCATTCAGTTTTGCTTCAGTGCTCATGTGTTAACAAGGAACAAACTGATACAAGCAGATGAGCTCATCAGTCTGCTGCTTCTCATTTTACTGACCATTAACAAGCTGGGGGAGGGACAAGACCTGGGAAGATCAATTCATTGCAGAAGAGAAAAAAAAACAGGTCTCCTGCCCTACCTGGGCTGTGTTAATATCAGAACTGGATAGACAAATGTTAATCCTTGGGTAGGTATTAATCAAATGTGTTGGCTCCAAAATAGTTTTTTTCCCCACAAATACCTTTTGATTTGAAACTCTTCTCCAGGTACATAGTAAAGAACAGCTACAGTTCCTGACAGGAGACCATAAAAAAAAGAATGGCACAAAGAACAGCACAATCAGAATCCTAAGATCTCTCTTGACCGCCTGGACAGTGTTTGTTATACTATACATTAACAGAATAATCAGAAGTAATAGAGTCTAACCTAATTTACCTAACACACCAAGTAAAGGCCAGTACAGGCCCATCCTCCAGTCCCCCTGACACCCAACAAACTCATTAAGATGGAAGGTAGAAGGAGCCACCGCATCATAAGGGTGCTAATAATAAAAAAAACGTAAACATAACTTCCCCTCCTTAGTGTGGTCAGTTTTTAATAGGAAGCAGAGACTGGCAGGAACACTAGGGATTTCACACAAAGGAAGCAATACAAAGAGAACCGGATACTTTTTCATACAAGTACATGGTACAGCAGGCACATATTGGGAATATGAAATGTTGGGTTTACACATGCTTTAAGCAACTCTGGGTTGAAATCCTACCCGAAAACCCTGGGGGGGGACAGGATAGCCAGCTTTAGGTGGGACAAGGCCATGGCCCAATTAGTTTACCATACCAGGGTAGGGCCAATAATAAAGCAAACAGTCTGATATAGTAAAGAGCCCAGTCAGAAACCAAAAGAGCAAAGAGTAGGGGAAGAAAAGGGCATAGGGAAGGGAAAAAAAAGGTAAGAGTAGGGGTACAGACAGCCCCCAACCTCTGTCCTCTCTGTCAACCCCACCAATTCCAGGTAACTGTTAAGGAAGGGGTAAATAGGGGTATGTAGGTTCCCAGGGCAAGCAGACCTCTTGGGTCCACACAAAAAAGGCACAGTGCCTGAGTACCAAGAGGGAGGACGGCATCTTTCCAGGACAAATTGGTTTCCATAACAAAATGGGTATTTTCTCAAGAATGACCTTGCAAATGCTCTATAGAAGAGTCTCCAGAAAGTGCTTCCAGCCCGACCAAACCTTGGGTAAGTTTGGATACATTGTATGTCTTTTACTTTGTGTATAAACTTGTCCGACTCTGCAATGTGATCAATTCATCTAGTCCGTTTTTGCATCGAGGGAGAGTGGTTGGACCCCCTATGCCCTTGGATGCAAAGTCTAGCAGCGCTTATGTGCATAGCTACAGATTTATAATATTGGCATTTTGGAATCTTGGAGAAATAAAGGAAGAATTGCGCCGGTGTAAATTGTAAAGGGAGGATGGATACTGCTGTTGTGGCGTGAACGTTCTTCCAGTACCCTTGGATTCCTGAACAGAACCACCAAATATGGAGGATGAACCTTGCTCTCTACCAGCAGCGATCAGAGAATAAAGGCAACATTTTTATGGAGAACATAGAGTATAATACCAACGAGCCTTCAGCTTGTACCCATTCTCCTGCAGGAGACATTCAGAGAGCCCTTGTGTTAAGTCTATACCATGGGTGTCCAACCTTTTGGCTTCTCTGGGCCAAATTGAGTGTAGAGAAATTTCTAGGGCTGCATATAAAATGTATACTATAGTTAAGGTATATAAGTAATAAAACGCCGCTGCGCCCTTCCAGCGATGCCGCCCCCCCCAGCACTAATTTAACACTAACTAGAGGATGATCCCTTCCGAGGCAGCCCAGCCTCTGCCTACAGTTAGTTGGAAGCCGCTGTGGCCATGCCCCCGACCCAAATTCCTTCTTCCCCCCCCCCCCCCCCCCCCCATCAAAAAAAAAAATTTGTCAGGGGGCAGTGGGCCACATTGCCTGGGGCTCTGGGCCGCAGGTTGGACAGGCCTGGTCTATACTGTAGTTTCTCAGTCTTCCTCCATCATGGTAAGGTCAGATGGCACAGTGATTTCAAATGGCCCAAATGTCACTGAACTGGGAGGCATATATAGTCAAGATTAAAGTGGTTGTAAAGTCTCAAAGTTTTTTCTCTTAATGCATTCTATTCATGAAGGTAAATAAAAGCCTGTGTGCAGCAGCCCCCCTAATACCTAACCCTCCATCTAGATCCAGCCATGTGCACAAGAGAAGCAGCTATCCCAGGTCTCTTCCTCCCCATTGGCTGAGACAGCAGCGAGAGCTCCCGCTACTGTCAATTACAGCCAGTGAGCCAATGAGAGAGTGGGATGGGGCGGAGCCACACTCCCATGTGTGTGTGGATGGACACACCGAGCCACAACTTGGGAGCCCCCATAGCAATCTGCTTACTATAGGGAACTTGGCAGGAGGGAGGGACCAGGAATGTCAGCCGGCACCTGAGAAGAGAATCAGGCTGCTCTGTGCAAAACAACTGCACAGAGCAGGTAAGTATAACATGTTTGTTATTAAAAAAAAAAAAAAAACAACACTTTAATATTTAAGTGGTTCTGGGGTGATTTCCCCATACACAGTGACTTGAACACAGTCAGGGATCTCACAAAATGCGCCTTACGGCTCCGGCCACCTAAGTGTTTCAGCTGAATATAAGGCTAGAAGCAAAAAGTGTCAGTATTAGAAACCTCTGAATGCTCTCCTTGGTGCAAGAAACTCCCTCTGTGGAAAAAGGGTTTAGCCAGCATAATCAGATAAGGCCACTCTGGACTAGGAAAGATAGATATTCTGGGTGGAAAATCAGAGTAAAGCCCCGTACACACGCGTCGAATATTGGCAGGAAATTTCCGGCCAACGTCCGATCTGCAGATTTTCGGCTTGTTAGTATGATGCTTCCGACAACCAACTCCGACTTTTTGGCCGAAAAAAATCTGGTGTGCAGACTATAAAATTTTTGTTGGCCGTCAACACAACGGCCGATTTTCGTGCAGTCAGTACAGATTTCAACAGGGAAAAATCTGATGAGCAAGTCTGGGCATTCTCAGTGAAGAAAAAACACAAAGAAAACAAACCAACACATGACATCACTTCTGAAGTAGAATTTTGCTGGCCGAGAAAATTCGTGTGCAGTCTAGGCACATTCCAACCAACAAAACACAACTTGGACAAAAGTCGGATGATCGGTCGGCCGATAATCGTTGCGTGTGTACGAGGCTTTACTCCTGACAGGTTGTGATACGACTGAGTTTGGGTGAAACCAAGTAGGTAGAACAGACTCTATCAAAGTTTGTACAAAGTAGAAGCAAGAGAGTGGGAAAAGGCAGCTGGATTTAGGTGCAATGCCCAGGTCGGTTCACAAAATCATATTTTCCAGGCTTACCCAACCCTTAAATGGCCATGAATTTTCAGTCCACCACCTGGGTGAGTTGGGATGCCCAGTAATACTGCTGTAAGTCAGGGAGTCCACTACTAATCTGGGGATGCTTGTCCCTCCACAGGAAGGCCCAACACCTTGCCCTATAGGAAGCGAGAAAAGAATGCGGCAAACACATCTGGATTATCTGTAACTTATAAGGTAGACATGAAAGCAATGTTGTTTTTAAAATAGGCGTGTGCCCAAACCATGATTATGCAGGACTATTCCATCTTTGGAGATCTTAGCGTATATTTCCCAGTTCTGTGAATCCAGTCTTTTAATCACTTTTCCTCAATCACTTTGTATACCCCATAGGGGTACTTTTATATTCCGCTAACAATCCTTCAATCAAGAAACAATGTTCAACGCAACAGTTAATAAGTTCATTGATCGATCATCCATTAAGTGCAGTTGAAACAGTTGTTCTATGGAACAATTGTGTTGCATTTAGGACCCTATAAGAATAATTAGCATGGAGTATGATGAATAGATACAGAATAATTGCTGTGATATGTGAAAAGGATTATTTTCAGCAACGAGAGCCGAGGGATTTGTTATGGCAAATAACGTTATACTAGAACTACACCTAGTGCATCCAGATGGGGGCACATATCTAAAACCACATTTTTTTTTTAATTAAAGTAGGGGAGGGCTCAGGTTTTTTTGCTGCCTGCATTTCTGCTGGTGAGCTGTACTTTTCCTATTTGTCCTGGTGACCATTGTCACAGAGATGTAAAGTGAAGAGAATCCATTTTGAGTTGAAACTGGAATGAAGGGGACACTTATCCAATAGGGACACTTGTTTCCAGTGACAACTACCTAAGGATTTCCCTTTCTGTTATATCTGGAGATGAAAAGTAAAGAAAATTCTTGCCAAAGGGACACGGCAAAAAGAACTAAAAGGTTTTTAACCATCTCCAACTCCAGTGTTGGTAAACTTAATAAAGGTGGCCTCCTGGGCACCAATACCCTCATCAAAAAACCCTCATAAATCAGTAGATGAAATGCTACAGAAAGTTCTTGGAGACTGTCAACTAGAGATTGTCAAAGTACAGGCATGTTATCAGATTTGGTTAGAGACTACAGGCGTGCTACAAGAGATGGTTTTAGACTGTATTATGCATGGTACAAGAGATGGTTGGAGACTGCAGACAAGCTACATGAGATGGTTTGAGACTGCAGGCGTACTAAATGAGATGGTTGGAGACTGCAGGCATGCTAAATGAGATGGTTGAAGACTGCAGGCGTCCTACATGAGATAGTTGGAGACTGCAGACATGCTACAAGAGATGGTTTGAGACTGCAGGCGTACTAAATGAGATGGTTGGAGACTGCAGGCATGCTAAATGAGATGGTTGGAGACTGCAGGCGTGCTTCATGAGATGGTTGAAGACTGCAGGCGTCCTACATGAGATAGTTGGAGACTGCAGGCATGCTACATGAGATGGTTGGAGACTGCATACATGGTACAAGAGATGGTTGGAGACTGCATACATGGTACAAGAGATGGTTGGAGACTACAGGTGTGCTACAAGGGATGGTTGGAGACTGCAGGCGTGCTACAAGAGATAGTTGGAGGCTGCATACATGGTACATGAGATGGTTGGAGACTGCAGATGTGCTACATGAGATGGTTGGAGACTGCAGGCGTGCTACATGAGTTGGTTGGAGACTGCAGACATGCTACAAGAGATGGTTTGAGACTGCAGGCGTGCTAAATGAGATGGTTGGAGACTGCAGGCGTGCTTCATGAGATGGTTGAAGACTGCAGGCATCCTACATGAGATAGTTGGAGACTGCAGGCGCACTACATGAGATGGTTGGAGACTGCAGGCATGCTACATGAGATGGCTGGAGACTGCATACATGGTACAAGAGATGGTTGGAGACTGCATACATGGTACAAGAGATGGTTGGAGACTACAGGTGTGCTACAAGGGATGGTTGGAGACTGCAGGCGTGCTACAAGAGATAGTTGGAGGCTGCATACATGGTACATGAGATGGTTGGAGACTGCAGATGTGCTACATGAGATGGTTGGAGACTGCAGGCATGCTACATGAGTTGGTTGGAGACTGCAGGCATGCTACATGAGATGGTTGGAGACTGCAGGCATGCTGCATGAGATGGTTGGGAACTGCAGACATGCTGCATGAGATAGCTGGAGATCGCAGACATGCTACCAGAGATGGTTGGAGACTAGAGATGCATCTCAGGAGGAAGTAATAGTCCAGAGACTCATTACATGAGACTGCCAGAGATCACTGCGACCTCATTTGTGTTCCCCGCATTTCTTCCCCCTCTTTCTGCAGCGCTTCTAGAAGCGATGATCTATGCCGGTGCTGACCAATCAGAGTTTCTCTGAAGCACCAGTGAAAGAAGGGGAAGGAGAGTGGGATTTCAAATCCGCATACTGCTGCACAGGCTGCGTGGGCCCTGACAGTTCGGGATCGAGGTAAGTACAACAAGGACCGGGGAGGTATAGGGTGTTCACCCCTTAATTTCTTCTGAAAAGTCGAACTTATACTTTAATAAGTTTAGGCAGTAATGGAACAACCAGGGTCACAAAGGTTGCATTAGCGACTGGGCTTTGGTGTTCCACCACCATGGGGGAACTCCAAGAAGGCAGGAAGGGGGCTGCTGCAGAACACGTGAAAGGGTTTGCGTTGCTGCGACCCCAAAATTGTGCTACTTGCTTGAGATTTCTTTGCAACCTATTTGTGATTTTTGTGCTTTAACATTGCAATCTATGGCACTCAAATCACACCAAAATCACAGAAAAGTAGTGCAGGAACCTTTTTTTTGCTGCGGCAACTTGTCACATTGATTAGAACAGCACCCATTGAAATGAATGTGTCACAAGTCGCATGATAAATTGCAGCGGTGTGAACTTGGGCTTATAAAGGGCCCCAAGCTTAGGTGGGAAAGACCCCGGGACTGATGGAAAGGGCTCCGGCAGTCAGAGGAACCCTTCACAGTTTCTTGTCTTGCTACACCTCTGAGTTAAAGGAAATGTAAGCAAACCTTTCTATGGTTATAGATATTAAATAAACAAGCCTTTGTTGTACTAGAACATTGCGCACATCTCACAAGCCCAGGGTCAGCGATGAGGAATCAGATTGAATATTCATGCCGCATGCCCTTCATCGAACAAATCGTCTTGTCTCAGTCGCCGTGCCGGGTGATGTAACGCTTCATCCAGTCATCTCTGGCACGTGGAGGAAGTGTGATGTAACCCTGACTATATTCGGAGCCGTCTCTACATCGCGTTTTACAGGGACGACAAACCTTGTTTAGGAATAAAAGAGAAGCAGAGAACTCTGATGTGAAATATTGGCAGGAGCAGTGGGATATGTTCCAGTCATCGGAGCTGAGATACAAAAAAAAAATGAAAAAAAGTTTGATTGGTATACACGGTAAAACATGAATGGACAGGTTCCAAGATTCAGGTAGCTAATGTGCCTAAAAATGCTGGCAGTGAATGTGTTCTGGAGCCCGGTGTTGATAGAAGTGTGTCCCCTGGCTCCTTAAAGCATATCTAAAGCCAAAATGTTTTTTTCTCTTTCGTTCATTGACAGACACAGCTTCAGATCTTCATAACCGCTGGGTTATACTGCCCCCTACAGTAGTAGGACACTAGGAAGAAAAAAAGTCTGGCTATGCCCATGGACAGTCCCAGGGGATATACACCCTCTCTCTGCTATAGAAACTCAGTTTTTTCTGCTTAGTCAGGAGTGAGGACCTAGTTCCTTGCTGGGATCTCTGGTCCTGGCAATTTTTTCTTTTAAGATAGAATTTTTTTTTTCTCCCGGATTTTTCCTGGGAGATCTACAATCAACTGCCAAACTGGGCGAGGGGTTTGATAATGTAGATCCAGTGGTCACCCCAGTTTGGCCAGCAAGCACGCACAGACCTCAGCTCCTCGCTCGGTCGACCACCACATAGCCCCACTGGTGGCCTGCGAGTTAAAGGCCTCGCGAGGTCGCATACGGCCGGATCTCGGCCCGTGTTCCTCCTGGCCAACAGCCCCCATTTCGATGGAGAGCGGTTCTGACTGGAGCGGTGCCCACCTGGTTCCTGGTATGGTGAGTAGCTGTCCTTCCTCTCCCCCTGGAGGGTTTTGGGGTGGACGTGGGCCCCTCCCTGATATGGTTGGACCCCCGGGTTCACCTCCTTCCCGTCAGGCATCCCCCTTGTCATATGTCCCTCATCCTACTCCCCCCTCCCCTCCACATATGTTGGGGCTGTTTAAGTGGTCTGATCCACCTCCTGGGGGGGGGGGGGCAGGGCGCTATTCTGGCGATGGGGGCCAGGGGGGTGTGCCACCGGCGACCAGATGATCCCCTTGGTTGGTGGGAGAGGGTTGTACCTTGTGGGGTTTCCTGCCAGGGTCCCCATCCTGCCTGAATCTGTCCTTGAGGCCTGGGTTCCCTCCCGGGTCCCTGTACACCTTGTGGTGCCACGTGGGGCCGCCATTTTGTTGTAGCCTGTGTGTTTCTATACACAGCAGCCATGTTTGTGTAGTCCGGCGGCCATTTTGGGGTGGCTTGCCATTAAAAATAGCAGCGGCCATCACAATGGAGCCCTGTGGGCAGCGATTTCGGTGGTGAGACACCCTTCTCATCCCCTGGTGCTGACTCCTGGATCCTTTCACTTCCTGATCACCGCACGTGGAGTGCAGAATATCCTGGTGGCTGCAGGTGCCTGTTTTCTGCTGGGTGGTGAGTCAGGTAGGATTCGCTCACTCTCTTCTGCGGATCGCTTGGTGCTTGTGCCTGGCGACCGGTTGGTGCTGCCAGCATGGGGGGGGGGTTGTCCCTTAGCAGTGTTTTAGGGTATAATCCCTCTCTCTGATATAGGCACTCAAAACTTGCGACATCTGTGGCATTGTGCTGTGTGATAAAACTGGACATTAGGCACACCTGTGCAATAATTATGCTGTCTAATCAGCATCTTGGTGTGCCACACCTGTGAGGTGGATGGATTATCTCAGCAAAGGAGAAGTGCTCACTAACACAGATTTAGACAGATTGGTGAACAATATTTGAGAGAAATAGGCCTTTTGTGTACATAGAAAAAGTCTTCGATCTTTGAGTTCAGCTCATGAAAAATGGGGGCAAAAACAAAAGTGTTGCGTTTATAATTTTGTTCAGTGTACAAAGTGCAGAGTTCAGAATTACACTGTGTATAGAGTGCAGAGTTTAGGAGTGTGCTATGTACAGAGTGCAAAGTTTAGGATTACACTATATACAGAGTGCAGAATTTAGGAGTGTGCTACGAATGAGTGCGGAGTTCAGGATTACACTATGTGCAGAGTTTAGGAGTGTGCTATGTTCAGTGTTCAGAAGAGTGTTATGGACAGAATGCAGGGTTCAGGGGGGCAGTATGTACAGAGTGCAGAGTTCACACAGTGTGCTATCCCAACCCCCCAAAGCTTCCTTGCATCTCTTTCCTACCTGGCACGACTCTAGTACCTCCCTATGTATGCAGCTTTGCCTCCCCTTGCAGGGAGATTCTTTCCTCTCTCACATTCTGGAGATCTGTCCCCGCCATGTGTGTATGCATGGATCTGTTAGTTCTGGGATCCATTGAGAGCAAAGCTATGCCTTGAAAAACACAGAAGGCTTCTATGTTTACAAGTGACAGCAGGCAGCAGGAGCGTGAGAGCCGGAGGAGGGGGAATGAAGCTCTGCCACATTCAGGCTGCAAAACTGGGTGTAAGGGCCACATGACAAGCCTAGGGGACCGGATTCACCCCGCAGGCCTTGTGTTTGACATATGTGCTCTATCGTAATAAACCCAAAAAACAAAACACAAAAGAAAACTATATAGTGTAGTATCTTCAAACTAACACCACAATCAAATAACTTTTTGTGCTCACCTATATATATATATATATATATATATATATATATATATATATATATGAATATGTGCCACTCAACACCAAATGCCGTGCTGTGTTTCTTCACTCCCAAATGTCCATATACTCTTACCAAATGTTAAATCTTTAATTCATTTGCATTTCAACTCAAAATTTCTTCTATAATTTCTTCTATAATATAAGATCCTCACATTCTTCAGCTCCTTGCACAGTGCACCATATATAACCCGAACATTACAAATTGTGTAATATATTCCAAATAAATTGTGCTTACATCTAATTGCAAAACAAATGCAAACCAAAAATGCTCGATGCAATGTGACCCTTCATCCATGCTCAATATACCTTACCCAAGCTTCTACCCATATAACATGGGGCTACAACAGTGCAATGAAGTTCTCCCTGGATGTTCCCAGTTTGTTCTAATAGAGTATTTTCCGCATTTAAATTTCACATGTAAAACATAAAAAGCAACATTTCAGCGAGTTCTCTTTTAAATAATTTATTTCCCATTAAATTGCTCTCAATAGTAGAGAAATACAAACGGGCAGTATCCAAAATGGCGGGACGTGCACTTTGGCGTACGTGCGTCTGATGTCATTTTACTGACGCATTTTGTCACGACAAGTTTGATAATTTTTTATTATTTAGAACATATTACACTATTGATTTTTTTTGGATTATAGTTTATTTTAACTACTTGTCAACCTCACGTACATGCTTCAAGTGGTTATACTGGGTTTATGGCTGCAGCTGTGTGCCATAACCCCAGTATTTTTTTATTTTTTTTAGCCAGTGATGCTCTTTCATCTAAAAGCAATCTTAGTGCCTCATTAGACCCTGGATTGCTTTTACGGGCGCCTCTCCGGGCTCTCCTATGCGATCGGGAGCTTAGTATCCAATCCGGCGGGGCTGTCGTGTTATCATAGAATTGGCCAGAAGGTCCCTGACCATCTCTATGGTTTAAGAGACCAGAAACGACATGATTACTTCACTTCCAGTTAGGGCAGGTATAAACACTCATGCTTTCCAGGGTAGAGGAAAGATCTTGGGTTCTTATAAATGCTAGATGTCTCCATAAATAGACCTGTCATGCCTTATTTATATAACAAAGGATGTTTACATTTCTTGTGATAGAAATAAAAGTGATTAAAAAAAATGTATAAATAAAAAAACAGTGTAAAAAAATGTTTAAATAAATAATATTAATTTTAAAATTTTATATTAAATATTATATATTTATTTTTTAAAGCCCCCTGTCCCTTTGTGCTTGCACACAGAATCGAGCACCTATGTAGGTCGCACATGCATATGTGTATGGTGTTCACACCACACATGTGAGGTATTGCTGCGAATGTTACAGCGAGAGCAAAAATTCTAGCGCTAGACCACCTTGGCAGCTCTAAACTAGTAACCTATAAAAAAAAAACATTTAAAGCGTCGCCTTTGGAGATTTCATAACCATTCTATGAGTGTGCTCAATTTTTAAGCATCACATGTTAGGTATCTATTTACACAGTGTAACATCATTTTTATATTTTACCCACAAAATGGGTTAAATATATATATATATTTTTTTATTAAAATGTATTTTTTTCCCCCAAAAAATTGCATTTAAAATTCTGCTGCGCAAATATCGTCTGACATAAAAAATTGCAATAACCACCATTTTACTCTCTTGGGCCTCTGCTATATATATATATATATATATATATATATATATATAGTGCTCCGCATAAATTAGTACACCCCAACAGATTTGTCAGAAAACCTTTACTTTCCTTTCAAAATTAACATTTTCTATGGGACACTATACTACAAAATACTCCCACAAATGCATTGATTGCAACCAAGATTTGTGAATTTGCACACACAAAAAAAGTATTTTTCCTAACAAATTCATTCAAGACCATGTTGAAAAAATGAATACATCCCAATGAAACTCTTAGGGGAAAATCTAAATTTTAGACAACAAAATCCTAATTAACAAGAATTCAACTAAAGGTTAGTCTAATTAATCATTTTACAAGTGTCCATCAGACAGTTGATTATAAAAGGGCATTCCTTAACAAAGAAAACCCCTTCCGATTTCATGCTGTCAGCAATGGCACCACATGGAAGAGAAATGTCACAAGATCTGAGAAAGAAAATAATTTCTTTACACAAGAAAGGTAAAGGCTACAAGAAGATCAGCTTTACTTATCAGTCAGAATACTGTAGCAAAAGTGATACAAAAATTTAACAAAGATGGAACTGCAACCATCTCACAGAGATGTCCAGGCCATACACGTAAGTTAATACCTTGACAGCAGCATCTTCTGATGAGAAGGGTTGAAGAAAATTGGCATGCAAGTTCACAGCAGTTAGCTAAATAAGTAGAAAGCCAAACTGGTAATTGTTTCCCGTGACACAATACGGTGTACACTGCAGAGGAATGGCATGCATGGGTGTTGTCCACGAAGGAAGCCTCTCCTAAAGCCCATGCACAAAAAAGGCCACCTTGAATTTGCCAGGGCCCATGCTCAAAAAGAAGACGACTAGTACTCTGGAGTGATAAGACCAAGATGTTTTAGGAACTGATGGCTTCAAAACTGTATGGCGTCACAAAGGGGAGGAGTACAAAGAAAAATGCATAGTGCCTACAGTGAAACATGGTGGTGGGCTGGTGGCAGTGTCCTTCTGTTGGGCTGCATGGGTGCTGCTGGTGTCGGGAAGCTGCATTTCATTGATGGTATCATGAATTCACAGATGTGCTGCTCTATATTAAAAGAGAAGATGCTACCATCACTCCGTGCCCTTGGTCGTTGTGCATTTTCCAACATGACAATGATCCAAAACACACATCTAAGGCCACTGTTGCATTTCGGAAGAACAACAGGGTGTAAGTGATTCAGTGACCAAGTACTGTATGTCTCCTGATCTGAAGCCAATCGAACACCTATGGGAAATTCTGAGGAGACAAGTTGAGCATCACTCTCCATCCAGCATCCAGGCTCTAAAAGAGATTGTTCTTGAAGAATGGAAAAAGATAGATGCTGCAATATGTCACCAATTTTTTTATTCCATGCCTAGAAGGCTTGGTGCTGTCCTTGCAAATCATGAAGGACATACAAAATACTAGATGGAGTAGTTTTTGTTGTGGGGGGTGTATTCCTTTTTTCATCAACTAATTTGAGTAAAACTGAAGACTCTGTAATCTAAGTCATATTATTAACCTTACTTTCATGAAATGGAGCCAAATGTTCTAAAAATCTTACTTTTCAAAAGGGGTGTACTCATTTATGCTGATCACTGTATATGTATGTATGTATGGGGGTTCTAAGTAATTTTCTAGCAACAAAATGCAGATTTTTACTTGTGAACACAAAGTATCAGAATAGACCTGGTCTTCAATTGGTAATGTATTTTTTTGCAAATATATGTGTTTGATAAAAAAAGCACCATTCACTTAAAAGCAATAGACATATACATTTACCAGTCTTGCTCCTCCCTCAGTCTGTCATTGGACAGTGATAGGAAAAGCAGCAGACCGATGAACTTATTTATCTGTCTCTCTGCTCTCTTCTACTATTAACATGTTCATTGCTAGCACACCTGATTGGCACCTTGTGCTGTTTCTCCTTCCCAGTCTGATCTCTGCTGTACAGGGACAACAAAAGGTTGATATTAGTTCAAATTTAGATATTTATTCATTGGAATTGAATACAAAGCTGCATTTTTGTATCTTTTGCATCTCTCTGAAGTCCAGTGTTCAATTTCTGCTGGCTTCTGTCTTCTGGTTTTTAAAGTAGACTAACTGGCTCCAGAATCCTATGTGGATGTGACCAGTCCTTTCCCAGATGCAGCACGTGCCAAGAAAAATTGCTAGAGTATTCAGCAGTTCTCTGATTAGATGAATATCATGTCTTTCCTGAGTCAGTCTATGTCCTTGTTTTAATGTAAAACTAAATGCGCTCTGAAGCCACTACATTAGTTAATTAGTTACAGTTTCTAAGCTTAGAAGATTCCCAAGAACTCAGCTTTTCTATACAACTTTCTGCAGTAATGTTAGATGTATATAGAGATAGTGCCTGAGCTGGTGGATTTCCACCGCTGGTTTCTTGGCAACTGAAACAACAATTTAACCATTTTTAAGTTCAGACACTTTTACCCCCTTCCAGTCCAGGCCTATTTTCAGTTTTTAGTAAGAGGCATGGTGAGGTTTTTTTTTTTTTTTTTTTTACGTTGGAATTTTTCATCATTGTTTTTTGAAAAACAAATAAATTAAATAAAACATTTGTTTTCACAAAGTTGTTATTTTAACAAGCTATTTCTCATATACAGCATAGGCATTCTTGCAATTACACCCAAAAACACATTCTGCTATCCTTCCTGAGTATGAGGATACCACATTTGTGAGACGTTTTCACAGTCTAGATGCCTAGAAGGGTCCGAAATCCAAGGAGCACCTTCAGGCATTCAATGGGCATAAATTATGCATGTATTTCCTAACTACCTATCACATTTTAGGAGGCCATGGAGCACCAAGCCAGCTGAAACACCCACAAAATTATTCAATTTTATAAAGCAAACAATTAAAGGTATTTTTTGAAAGACACACCAAGTCTTTTGAAAATTTATTTTTTGCCACAAGTTTTTGAAAATGTAGGAAAGAAAATGAAAACCTATTTTTTTACACAAAGTTGTCAGTTAATAAGACATTTCTAACAAACATCATAGACATATAGGAAATACACCCCAAAACACTTTATGCTACTTCTCCCGAGTGTGGCAATACCACACGTGTGAGAGGTTTTTTTTTTCACAGCCTATGCACACATAGGGCCCCAAAATTCAAGTAAGCCCTTCAGGCTTTCTAGAGGCATAAATTACGCATTTCATTTCCTGACTACCTATCACATTTTTTGGAGGCCCTGGAAATTTTAGAGATTGAACTCCCCAAGGTATTTTTAAGAGGAATGGGGAGTCTTTTGAAGACTTCTTTTTTGTCCCAAGATTTTGGAAAATGCTGAAAGAAAATTAAAAAAATTCACAAAGTTGTCAATTTAATAAGATATTTTTCACACACAGCATGGGCATACTTGGAATCACACCCCAAAACACATTCTGCTATTTCTCCCCAGTAAAGGGATACCACATGTATGAGACCCTAGCAACACACGCCCGATATCCAAGAAGCACCTTAACCACTTACAGTCTGGGCTAAATTCTGACGTTCCTCTCCTACATGTGTAAAACATAATTTTCTGCTACAAAACTACTTAGAACCCCCCCCAACATTAAATATTTTTTTAATCGGAGCCCCTAGTGAATAAAATGGTGGGTGTTGCAAATTTTTATGTACGGTATTTGTGCAGCGGTTTTTCAAATACATATTTTTGGGAAAAAATACACAAATGGATTTTAAAGCAGAAAAACCACAATATAATACCCAACTGTTTGGCAAAATATAAAAGATGATGTTATGCCGAGTAAATAGATACCAAACATGTCATGCTTTAATTGCGCCCAACCGTGGAATGGCGCCAAATTATGGTACCTAAAAAACCTCCATAGGTGATGCTTTAAAAAATGAAACAGGTGAACCTGTTTAGAGTTACAGAGTAGGCCAGGAGCTAGAATTGTTAATCTCACTCTGAGGTTCGCGGCGATACCTCACATGTGTGGTGCAATCGCTGTATACATATACATGTGGGACCAACACACGCATTCACATTTGTGAACGGGCAGACGGGGGCGCTTTAAAAAAATGTTTTTTTCATTTTAATTTTTACTATTTTTTTTATTTTACAAAATATTTTTACACTGTCTATTTATTTATTTATTTTATTTGCTTTATTGCTATCACAAAGGGTGAACATAATCTCTTTTGACAGTATGGGCTGTGACAGGTCCTCTTTATGGAGGGATCTATGGTCTATTAGATCTCACACCTCTCCTCTGGTCTCCAATGCAGCCAATCAGACAGAGATTGGTCTGATCAGTTGCTTCCCTAGCCAATAATGGGCCGGTAAACAAAGAACCGAAACCAAAGTGACTAAATCCTTGTCACTTCCAGTGTCTGACATCACACAGTGGGAGGAACAACAACTGTTCCTCTCACTGTTTGCCCGAAGCTAAATCCTGCTGGTCCTTTTATTTACTGGGATCCCGATCACTCAGGAGAGCCCAGTAAGGGCAGCAGGGGAAGGAGGGGCCCCTTCCGCTGCCTGTAAAAGTAATCCAAACAGCTCTTTAGCTGCTCGGATTACTTTTACCCGCTTCAGAACCGCCGGTACCGGTATGTCGCTGGATAAGAACCAGTAAAGGTATTCTAGTGGCATAAATTAAGCATCTAACTTCCTTACTATCTATCACATTTTTGGAGGTCCTGGAGAATCAAGACAGTGGAAACAATTGGGGGCATTGGCTCTATTGACACTGATACTGATATGGCGGTGATCAGGACATTGGTATGGCAGTGATCAGGATGGTGGTATGTGGTATGGTGGTGATCAGGACGTTGGTTTGGCATAAGGTGGTGATCAGAACGCTGGTATGAAGTATGGGGATGATCAGGACTCTGGTGATCATGGTGCTGGTATGGTGTATTGTGGTGATCAGTATGCTGGTATGGACTATGGTGGTGTTCAGTATGCTGGTATGGGATATGGCAGTGATCAGGATGCTGGTATGGGGTATGACGGTGATTAGGATGCTGGTAGGGGGTATGGAGGTGATCAGGACGATGGTATGGGGTATGGAGGTGTTCAGGGCGCTAGAATGGCGGTGATCAGGATGCTGGTATGGGGGTGATCAGTACACTGGTATGGGGTATGATGGTGATCAGCTCGCTAGCATGGCGGTGATCAGGACACTGGTATGGGGTATGATGGTGATCAGGAGGACGCTGGTATGGGGTATGGTGGTGAATAGGATGCTGGTATGGGGTATGATGGTGATCAAGAAAATCCTTTGTAGCCCTAAACTGGTAACCTGTAAAAAAATTTAAAGTAAATATGTAAACAATATTCCTACCACACTTATGAGGCATCGCTGCAAAAGTTATAGCGAGACCAAAAATTCTAGCACTAGATCTCCTGTGTAGCTCTAAACTGGTAACCTGTAAAAAATATATTATATATATATATATATATATATATATATATATATAGAAGGATCACATGATCTCTATGATTATTTCAGGGAGAAGGACGGTTGGCTGTGTTTACAATGGCCGACCGTCCTTCTCTCTCAACGGGGAAGGATCGCAGGTGTCAGGTGGCAATCGGAGCCGCCTGACACCAGCATCGGCTTCCCCACTGACGATCGAGGGCAGGGGCATGCCACCGGCGGCACACGCTCGCCCCCGGAGGCGCGTGCCCGCCCCTTAGCTGCCACCAGGCGAGTGACGTAGACCTACATCGTTTTGGCTGTTCGAGCCAGCCTGCCGCAGTAAATATACCGTAAGCGGTCCGGAAGTGGTTAAAGCAGTTTTAAAGCATTACAAGTAAGGTATCTATTTACTCGGCGTAACATCATCTTTTATACTTTATACTTTACTTTTTTTTTTGCATTAATATTCATTAAAGTATATTTTTTTCCATCCCGTCCAGGGAGTGGATGCTGACTGTGGATTACACCTGAAAAATTGCATTTTGTATTTTGCCTGCTATATTTTGATGATCCTTTAATAAGCATACAAGCTCATACTGCAGATGTCAGCGTTCTTCTGCTTAGTAAATTATTCCTATTATTGAAGTGTTCTAAGATGAAATTCACAAGTGAAGATAGAATAGATCAGGACTGAGGTCACCCACGGCTGTAAATCATGTATTACAAGAACTATAATACAGGAAGGATGGTGGAGATCACCTTGGCATTCCATGACCTAGTTTCACGGTTCCCAAGCTGACTAATACGTAAAGATCTGAGAGATGGAGGCTGTGGCCTCCACAAGGACAGACCTCTGGATCTCGTCCAGGATCAATGGGATAAAAAGCTAATATGATTTTATACAGCTGGCACCAATGCCATCACTTCAATTATTAATCACATTATATAATAATGAAGGAAAATGCCAATGAGGGGTCAACAAAGCTCCTTGGAGGATGACTGAATCCAACCAGATTTTCCTATTCATAGAAAACCTTAAAGGGGAACTCCTCCTTTTTGTTGTAAAAAAAAAAAAAAAATACAACAATTAGCCATAACATTATGACCACTGACAGTTTAAGTGAATAACATTGATTATATCTCATTACAATGGCATGTGAAAGTCGGGGAGATATATCAGGCAGCAAGTGAACATGTCCCTGAAGTTGATGTGTCAAAAGCAGAAAAAAATGGGCATTGCAGTTTGTTGTGTATGGGGCTGTGTACCTGCAGACCGGTCAGGGTGCCCATGCTGACCTGTGTCCACAGCCAACAGTGCCTACAATGCAGGATGCAGTATGGGAAGAAGGCAAGCCGGTGGAGGCAGTGTGAGTCTGGGGGCAACGTTCTACAGGGAAACCTTGGTTCCTACCATTCATGTGGATGTTACTACAACCGACCTAAGCATTGTTGCTGGCCAAGTTCATGGTAAAAAGTAG
Source organism: Pelophylax lessonae (assembly GCF_965119305.1). Taxonomy (NCBI): domain Eukaryota; kingdom Metazoa; phylum Chordata; class Amphibia; order Anura; family Ranidae; genus Pelophylax; species Pelophylax lessonae. The sequence goes on from NC_138773.1 coordinate 280,625,502, forward strand.
GCAAGTTCATGGTAACAGTACTCCGTAACGACAGTGGTCTCTTTCAGAAAGATAATGGGCCTTGCTACACAATGGGTTTGAGGTGTTGAGTTAGCCTCTGAATTCTCCAGATCTCAATTCAATTGAGGATCTTTGAAATGTGCTGGAAAAACAAGTCCGATCCATGGAGGTCCCATCTCACAACTTACAGGATTTAAAGGATTTGCTGCTAACAGGTTGGTGCCCGATACCACAGCATACTTTCAGAGGTGTAGTGGAGTCCATGTCTTAAAGCGGTTGTAAACCCGAAAAAAAAAAAAACCTGCAAGACAAAGGCATAATGAGCTAGTATGCATCGCATACTAGCTCATTATGTATTACTTACCTTAGAATGAAGCCCCGACACGGACCCCCGGACGGCGCTGCCATGATCCCTCGGCGTCTCTTCCGGGTTCGGCGGCTCCGGCACTGTGATTGGCCGGAGCCGCGATGACGTCACTCCCGCGCATGCGCGCGGGAGGGATTTTCCAGCAAGCTCCCAGCAGGGAAAACTGAAGGTCCCCCCGGATCTTCAGAGCGCATGCGCCGCTCGCTTGAGCGGCTGCATGCACTGCAAATATCTCCTAAACCGTGCCGATTTAGGAGATATTAATTGTACCTACAGGTAAGCCTTATTATAGGCTTACGAGTAGGTAAAAGTGTCAAAAAGCGGGATACTACCGCTTTAACGGGGCAGGGCTGTTTTGGTGGCAAAAGGGGGATCTACTCAATATGAGGTGGGTGGTCATCAAGTTACAGCTGATCAGTTTATATAACGTTTAGGGCCAATGTACATTATTATTATTATTATTATTATACATGTAGCACCCTACAGGTAGGTACTAGGTAAAATATTGTGTGCTTTGTCTGCCTAACAGCAGAGCCATGATTTATTTTGGTCAGGTAGGTTGTCATGGCTCCTACTTGTGTCTGCTGAGAGGGAAGTCTTCCCACTGGCCCTGTGAGAGGCTTTTCATTGGGCAGTGGAGGAAACCCAATCAGAGACACATTCAGGCTTGTAACTACCCCAGAAGGCAGATTCTGCCGTAGAGGATTCTGGGAGTGGGTATAAGTTTGAGGGGAGCGCATGACTCATTGTCTTTGGTGGGAAGCAGAGTCCCAGGAGGGAGAGTACGGTTGTCTCTCCTCCTGTCAGAGGGAGCGGGTGTCTCGGGTGGCTGGCTGAGAATCCAGAGGGCGTTGAGCTGAGCTGTAGAGGGGATCTGGTGTCGCGAGAACCAGCGAGTGGGAGGGGTCCAGTCCCAGGAAAGCCTACAAAGGTTGTGAGTACTGTGGATTGCCCCTGGGGGTCTACCTAGAGTTAGAGGGGACCACTCCAGTCCAGGGAAGGTTCTGGGATCCAAGTGTCAGCTAGCTGTAAAGGGGGTGCCTGGTCAGAGGACCCTGAAGTTAGAGGGGGTACCTAGTCAGAGGACCCAGAAGGTAAAAAGGGGCCTGCAGTTTGGGCCCTGAAGAGTTAGTGCACAGTGTAGAGTGTGCCAATGGAGAGTTGCAGCATCACAGGAATTCACAAAGAGCTACCGCAAGCCAGCGCAGGGCTGGAGGGAGCTGTTCAGTAACTTTTGGAGTAAAGCAGTGTCTTAAGTCAAGTATTCTACAGTCCTGGATCTTCTGAACTAAAGTCGAGGTTCCAGCACAGCTTGCAGTGTTACAGTGTATTAAAGCGCCAGGAAGCGTTGGCTGGCGTCAAGACAGCGCTAACATGCAATTTTGCCAAAGAGTCCCAAAAGTGTACCTAGTTGAGCCAGAGGAGTATCCCACTCATTCCCTTCTCCCATCCCCTAAATACAATAAAACAACCAAACCAAAGATGCCGGAATTGTCATTGTCTCAGTTCTCACACCTGGGGTCACAGCTCACATGGGCTGGAGAGGTAACCGGTAACAATGGCAGACCCACCTCAGGCTCAATGCCTGGAAAACCTTCTACATACAGGATTTATATTGTTCCAATAGTTTGTGCAGCACTTTACAAAATGAAGGCAGACATTAGAGTTACAATACAATTGAATACAAGCGGAATCAGAGGGCCCTGCATCTATGGATTACAGCAAAGCTTGTGTTACTGCAATATATGGGGACGCATGTTACATGGATTGATGTTTTTCAGTGTCATTCATTTTCAATAGCACCCCACTAAGGCAATACACATAGTATTACTTAGTACTTAGCACCATAGCAAAAAAATTGGGGACATGTTTTGATTTCAATGGGCTACCCTTATGCAAAGTATGTCATTGCATGACATAACAAGCAGGTGCATTAATATACTGGTTCTTAGGTATCAGGCTGCTGTGAGCTGCACTGTACATAACTGGCAGGCACATCCTTATAGGCAGCACTCATGGGTGTACAAAAGGGGGCAGCATTGAGGCTGGAGTGTCCACATTGCTAAAAATGGCTGCCTCACACAGCCCCTGCGATGCCCTGGTTATGGCTGTATTCTTTTTTTTTTATGGCTATTTACATTGTCTGCAAGTACAGATTTGGATCTTGCTAGGGTAGCACCCTCTAACTAGTGTGCTAGGTGTAAATAGGCTTTGTTTAGTGTAGGTAAATTGGCTTGGCTGAGAGCTAGGCCTGGGTTTAATCTGGGTCAGGAATGAGTGACTCAGGGAGGCTGGATGACTCAGCATGCAGCACCTCTGGTAACTCCCCCTGCTTTCTGGAACCTTGGAGAAGCTTCCAGTAGTAGAGGGTGGAGTCTAGAAGAAGCTGCTTGGAGTATTGATGAGGGCCCCAGCCAATCCCCAGAAGAATGGGCTGGCAGGGGACAGGCCACCTCATAAATACTCATGGGTCCTGTCAGCTGGGGCAGTCGGGTGGAAGATGGAGATGAAGTGCTGAGGAGGCTGTCAGCACCCCCTAGTCTGGGGGGGGTGACTTCGGGTCTGGGGTTCAGGTGCTGGAGGGATCCTCTTCAACACACGAAGGAATCCTTCCTGGAGGCACGGGAGCAAGGAAAGAACAGCAGGAGAAGGTCAGCATGTCCAGGAGGTCTCCTGAGAAGTCAGGGGGGCTGGTGAGTGTGCAGTCTGGGAGGACTATGGAAGAGTAATCAGGAGAGCTAGTGGAAGGGACAGCTGCAGCCAGGCGGGCTGGCAGTGCCTAAAGAGGTGATGCTGGGGGTAAGTAGCCACAGGGATGTATGCTGGACACTGACTTTTTGCTTTACACATAAAGGGGCCTCGGGTTCCTGCCTGTAATGGGCTGACTCTAAATCCATCATGAATGCTGCCGCCAGACTCATCCACCTTACCAATCTGTCCGCTACTCCTCTCTGTCAAGCCTTCCATTGGCTTCCGCTCACCCAACTAATTAAATTCAAAATACTAACAACATCTTACAAAGCCATCCACAGTTTAGCCCCCAGCTACATCACTAGCCTAGTCTCAAAATACCAACCTAATCGCTCTCTTCGTTCCTCAAAACCTCCTGCTCTCTAGCTCCCTCGTCACCTCCTCCCATGCTCACCTCCAGGACTTTTCCAGAGCCTCTCCAATCCTATGGAACTCCTTACCTCAATCTGTCCGATTATCTTCTACTCTATTAGCTTTTAGACGATACCTGAAAACCCTCCTGTTCAGAGAAGCCTATCTTACCCACACCTAACAACCGTACTTCCATTTTCTCCATCAGCTCATCCCCCACAGTTATTGCCTTTTTGTTTCACTTGACCCTCCCTTCTAGATTGTAAGCTCTAACGAGCAGGGCAGTCCAATTCCTCCTGTATTGAATTGTATTGTAACTGCATTGTCTTCCCTCATATTGTAAAGCGCTATGCAAACTGTTGGCGCTAAATAAATCCTGTATAATAATAATAATAATAAATCTGACTGAGATCTGTGTCAGATTACTATCAGTGAGCCAGTGGAATTCTGCAAGCAAGTATGCTGAAGGAAGTATATAAAGACTGTGTATATAGGAAAAGATGTCCCTGAAGTTGTTTCAAATCAAGTGGGCATCCCATAATTCCCAATCCCTATTCAAGTTCTAATCCCTCAATAAAACAAAAAAAGAAAAACAAGCACTGGACTGACTCAAGTGTGCCTGTGAAAATTCTATGTGCCTGGCTGTGCAGGGTGGGAAATCCCAATTCACTTGTGGCTCCTTAGGGGGTGCGCTACACTAGAATACCCGTACCCTGGTAACTTCCTCTAGACTGAACTAACATTTCAAACAATGTTATCAGCTTTCTCAACTATCCTATGTGAACTGCAAAACAATGCTCCTCTATGCAATGGAGAAAAGAAAAAAGCACTGGAGATGTTTGTAGTCCAAAGCAGAAGAGCTGCCTAGGGTGACAACAGTGAGTGAGTGTTGTCACCCTGGGACAGAAAGTTATTGTCAGAATCATCAGGTGAAGCTAAAGGAAAAAAAATTGAAACTAATGCAGTGACTACGTCTAAGTTCTCATGAGTTGCAATATATTAAATTTTTGTTTTTAGGTTTAGATATGCTTTAACCCTTTCAATACCAGGTCTGTACATCATACAGACCTGACAGTGGGGTGGGGTGCCTCACAACTACCAGGAGTAGTTGCATATCTGACAAGCCAACTTCTGGCTGTCAGATGGAAGCAATTTGGCACCTCTGTAGGTGCCCAATTATTTCAACCCCCCCAGTAACGGGTGCCCTCCTGCGCACACACTCCCCTGCAATGTATCCTGGGCACTGCATCTGATTCAGTGGTGCACAGGGGAGACATGCAGGGTCTTTGAGTCTTATTACCACTTGCCGACCGCCCACCATAATATTACTGCGGCAGGGCGGTTCGGCTGCGTCCAGTTACGCAGTTCTACGTGACTGGAGTGCATGTGGTTTCGGCGGCGCGCGCGTGCCGCCGGAGCCGCGCTCCTGCTGTGTTTAGAGCTGTTGCTCTCCTGCAATCATCCGGGAAACCGAGAGAAGACCTGCCTGCTTTGTTTACATAAGATCTTCTGTCAGACAGGCAGGGACAGATCTGCAGACTGCGATCTGTCTGTGCCAGTCACAGAACCCCCCCCCCCCCCATACAGTAAATAAAACCCATCACATTGCCTAAGGTGGTACATGTTCACTTTAAGAAGTTGCCAATTTTTTCTTGTGTCTATATTTGATTATTAGTTAAAACCTGGTAAATGATCCCCAGCCCCCTTATATAAATATATCTTATCTCTAACATCCCCCGAGCTATTGTTTACTAAAGCTTAGATCTCACTGTGTATTCAGTGCTTATGAGTCACAGTGAGATGTGCTAAGCTGGCTATAAATATCACGATTCTATGAAACGTGCTGGAATGAGAAGTCAGCATAGGAAACCCCAATAACTTATAGGAAGCTCGTACTCCTTATATGGGTTTCCTCAAATGCGGCTGCCAAAAGGCCACTAACTCTCGGAATAGCCTCACGTCTTCATCAGGCATCCAACAGTAAATTTGTATGGAAATTCTGAATTGGCATTCAAACTTGCCATCATTCAGTCAATGAACTTTATTCAAAAGCACTTATAATTTCATCTAGCCCTGCCACTTTAATGGAACCCAAGGTGTATTAAACAGCTTTCTGTTGTGGACAAGAATAGCAATGCCGCTCCAGGTCAGTCTGCTTACCCACACAACTCCCATCTCCAGTACAAAGCCTAGGGCTGATCAGTAAGAACAAAAGAAAGTCAGGATGGCTGCACTCCAATAAAAGACCATATTTATTGTGGAATCAAGACAGCAACCAAAATAGCAACCAAAACATTGTGGTTTCATGCTGCTTTAGCGGTCATGATTAAGCAGTGAAGCAGGGTGAAACGCGTTGACTTTCCTCTTACCCTCCGCAATGTTTTGGTTGCTGTTTTCTATGCTGTTTTGATACTACAATAAAGATGGTCCTTTATCGGAGTGCAGCCACCTGGACTTCCTTTTGTTCTTAGGTTTCTTTTGTGCTTAGAACATTTGCATTAGAATATGTACCATTTATCCCCAATGAAAACCCCATTCCCGTGTAGCACCCTTGTCATAAGCAGGGTTGCTGGTAAATTTAGTTTGCTGGGCGGTAGCTAGCCTGGTTGATTATAGTACAGTGGTAAATTGGATTTCCTCCTAATCCGGGTTTGGCTGTAGTTCCCCCTTCTGTCAGTAAGTGGCACTGTCACCTTTGACATTAGAGTGATAAATACAGTCAAAAAGGTTATGAATATATATGTGTCTCCTAGCCAATTACATTGCAGCTGGAGCATGCTGGGAGAGGCTATTTATCTGGGGGAAGTCCAATGATCGTTCTCTTGCCACCCAGACCCCTGTCTGGGGTGGGTGTGTGCCACTGTGTCTGCTGTTGGGTAGGCCTGAAGCCTGGGGCCTAGCCACACGCCTGAGACTCTGCTGAGGAGAGCCTGGGTACTGCCTGGAAGTGAGTATCCACAGAGCTCCTACATCCTTTTGTGAGTAACCTGCCTTTTGATATAGAAGACAGCTGTCCAGCCAGTACAGATTGCTGAAAGAGATTGGACCCAGGGGAGAGGAGTTGCCTCCCAGATCAATCTGAGTTTCACAGTTTACTGAAAGGGACTGGACCCAGGGGAGAGGGGTTGCCTCCCAGGTCAGTCTGAGCCTCAAGGTCTGTTTTCCTCTACCACTGTCTGATTGCATGTCATTTATGTATACGGAATCTGCCAATTTGATTGTTCACTAAGGGTGTCCTGTGCCCTACCCCTCTCTCCCATATTTTTGTTGCGGTTGAAAAGAAATAAAGCCCTTCTTGTTTAAGCACAAAAGTGACTGGCGCCCATCGTTTTACTTGTTTCATCACCCACCATGCCTAGCAATCTACACCCTGAGGAAGGATGTCGACCCTCCCGGTCTCTGGGGGTCACCAGCAGGCCCTAGGAGGTTGGGGGAGTGCGTTACACACACAGATAGAATTTTATGTGTTCGAGAAATATTTTCCATCCAGCTACTGAGAATTTTCTTGCCACTGTGGCCAAAAAGGATCATCGATTTGACCTCATTAACTATCACAAAATGGAACAAATGTTCCAAAAATGACCTTTTTAAATGTTTTTTTTGTTTAAATACTGTAGTCTATGGCCTGCTTAAAGCCGAACTAAGGCAGGTCATAGATTACGCAATTTTCTTTTCTTCCACTTATGAAATAGTTTGATTCCCCCATCAGCACAGTCAGTGTTGATGGGGGAATCCCTCCTGCAGTGCTATTGTTCTACCAGTGGGGGGCCTTCCCTGCCAGCAGAACACAATGATTAGTGTTGCCTGGTATAGCCGGTGGCATTAATCATTCAGGTGAAAACCCAGCAGCCTGGTTGTACACAAGTTGATTGATAAATCAAAATTCGCCTGGTACCTGGTGAACCAGATGGATTTTGATCCATGTATGGCCAGCTTAAAGGGAGCTTTTATACTCACCCTTCCTCCAACAGTCTCGTCCCTCATGTTTTCAATCATAATGCATAACTTAAATACAATATTTTAAATGTATCACTAAGGCTCCGTTCACATGTCAGTGTATGGATCGCGGCGCGATTCCGCCCGCGATCCGGAGATTATTGCAAATCGCGGGACTCCTGTGCGTTGCCCGTGATTTGCAATAGCCCCCCAAACGCTGAGCGGTGTTGCCACGATTTCCGCCTGCCGAATCGCGGTAACATCGCGCAAAAAAAAATTGCGGGACGCATTACCCCCAAAAAAGTACAAGAGCTTCTTTGGAGCGTATTGCGTCCCGCGATTTTTTTTGCGCGATGTTACCGCGATTCGGCAGGCGGAAATCGCGGCAACATCGCTCAGCATCGATGCAGCCTTACATTTTACTTGTTTACCATAAGAACCTTATCTGTACCATGCTGGTAGATTGCATTTTCAGTTGTAAACCACATTTGAACACTGTTTTACCTAACAAAGTATTAAAGAACTGGAAATAGGGCTGCTGCACTGCATGGTAATAAGGAGGAACTCAGGCTGGCCATAGATGAAAAACAAACAGATTCTCCCATCCAAACAAGCAAAGTGAATAGAGGAACTCCCCCTCGCTGTGTCATTGTATTCTGACAACTGAGATTCCTCCTCTGTCAGAATACACTGATCAGCGGCCATAGCCGCTGATCAACAAAAGTTTTTTAGCATTCCATTTTGACAGAAGTTTGCTGTTAGGTACATGTCCTTGATGACGCCCTGTGGGAGGGGCAAAATGCGTTGATGCAATTTACGGTTCCCTAATCACTTCCGGTATCCGTGGAATGTATGCCGAGCCAGGGTGAACCCGGAAGAGCCCATGCTAGTAATGAAACGTCTGTTTGTTCCTGACATTTTTTGTTGTGTGGATAAACCTAATTTTAACAAAACTTTATTATGCGTACCTTCTCTCTTTATTGAGCCTGGTGAAAATTCAAGCTACTTTAAGAAGCAGCAATTTGGAGACCCTAACTAAGGATACATTAAAGTCCTGTGGAACCCCCATCGCCAGGTACAAGTGTGTCTGACCCCCCAGACTGATAAGCTGGGGGTCCATTTTCTCTGGTGAGTAGGGATAGAAGAGGGGAGTGTGGCACACTTCACGCCACGTTTACCTGAAGCACTTCAGCACTTTTTCTATGACAATTTGGAGCACCGAGCATTTTATATTAGGATAAAATATTTACTGATTGGATTGCCATTTGTACTAATTAATTTTTTCACAATATTTGGACTTTTATCATATATATAATTTCTCTCATTTTTTTCACTTTAATCATCTATTTATAACATATCTCAATTGTATTATTCAGTAACACTGTATGCGCTGTATTATGGAAAATGGACTGTTAGATTGACTTCTATCGAGTAGGAATCGCCATAGATGGATCAAAATGCATCCTGTTCCTACTGAATTGGCATCTATTGGCTAGCTTTAAAGTGGTTGTAAACCCACTTAAAATATTTTTACCTATAGGTAAGCCTATATTAAAGCTTACCTATAGGTGCTATAAATATCTCCTAAACTTGCACCGTTTAGGAGATATTTACAGTGCATGCAGCCGATGACGTCATCGGTGCATGCGCCCACCCGTGCTGTTCCTTCAGAGCCCTGTGCCGTGAACAGCGGCTCCCGTGCGCACGCGCGGGAGTGATGTAATCGCGCCTTCGGCCAATCAGATGGCCGGAGGATGCAATCCAGGAAGCAGGACGGCCGACGTGTTCGGCACTGCGGGGGTTTCGTTTTTAGGTAAGTACTTCATAATGAGCTAGTATGCGATGCATACTAGATCATTATGCCTTTGTCTTTACAGGTTTTTGTTTTTTCACATTTTTTTTCAGAGGGTTTGCTTCCTCTTTAAAGCGTAACTCCACTTTTGTTGAGGAAAAAACATTTCCCTCTGGGTGATCTCTGTACATTGCAGGGATTTTAACATACTTTGTTGCAGATTCCTACCTTTTCTTATTCTGAAGAAATCATTGTTTGTGCCTCTGTGCTGAGTGGGTAAAATGGGAGTGGTTTCATAATTATCAATCAGCTGTTGCAGCAGCAGAGCACTAATGAGGAAAGCTGCTGAGCCTGCATCCCTTTAGCAGTGTTCCTATTCTGAGTATCTCACCAAAAATGACATTTTTGTTGCAGGGGATGCCAGAAATCTGACTTGTATCTTAGGCAGACTTCTGGTAAAATTGGTGAGCCAATCACACAAGCAGGAAATGATGTTTCTGGGGCGTGGTCAGTATACATTCTGTCTACAGAACACCTCTAGGTAGCCATATTGCCTTGCATTTTCAGAAAATTACATTAGCTGCAGATTGAAAAGGAAAGGTCATTTTTAATAACATTAAATTACAATATGATTTGTGTAGCAATTGTATACGCTATATTGTTTTTTCTTTATTTGCTGATTTTTTTCCACACGAAAGTGGAGTTACCTTTTAGAGGAGAAATACAGCCAAAGCTTGTTTGGCTATACTGTTTTTGTGGATAATGGGAGCGCAGCTCGCTCTGCACTCCTGTGACCTGTTTTCAGTGGACAGCGGGATGACGTCACAGAAGCGGTCCAGGCTGGGGAAAGATCGCGAAAATATGGCCAGGATCTGCCCATAACACTGAACAGGCACCTTGTTCAGCCTCTTAGTGAGCCACTGAGAGCATGAGCCAGCTGCTTCCCACCCCTCCACAGCCCAGCACTTCAGTGAGCATGGGGGGGGGGAGACAGAGCAAAGAGCTGCTGACTGACAGTCACCAGCTCTCTGCTCGTGGAGCTCTGAGAACCGAGCGATCAGCGGTCTTTGATCACTCAGTTCTCAGACTTCGAGTCAGCATCCACCTAGGTACTTCTCTTTTAATGTGTTTCCAGTCTTTGTATGAGAACAGACTCACTTTGAAATTGTTCACAGTAGCTTGCCATATGCCCAATGACCTGCTCCAAAAAACATCTAAAAGGTAATTTTTTTTTTATACTTTTAACAAAAGCTATAAATAAATATTTTTTTAGTTCACCAAAATTTGACATCCCACCTTTCGGGATCCTTTCAGAATATATTTACTGTTTTTCTCTGCTGGATTAGAACTGAACGATCCTTTCTTCTCTCAGCGGGACAGATTGCTGCCTGGGGTGTCTGACTCATCGATTCAATCTACTTTAATGTCAGCACATCTAAGGACGTCTTCCGCATTCCACTTGGAGCAGGAAGTGCGTGATTTCATTCTCGTACCTCGTTTACGGCAACTTTTTCCAAGAAACTTGATCCAGACAAAATGTTCTACACAAGCTTTCTTTGTATCCAGGAGGCTATGTATAAAATAATCTATTCGTCAACAAAATAGTTCATCAGAGAATGTGCCAAGCATCAGGATTCTATGTAGTCCTTTTTTCCACCAAAAACAATATAGTGTACATGTTAACACATGTATGATTTATTATGAGTTTGGAAGGACCCCATTTGCATGAATAGTAAACACATATTTGGAAGTAAATGGGCTTTGCTTGTAGAGATCAGATGCATTCTGGGGATAATTTAATAAATTCATGTTGAAAGTAACATTATTTTTTTGCTTTGATTATTCACATGTGTTGAAAAATGGACATGCTCCATTTATACTTTATTTTTAATTTCAGTTTAACATGATGGAGTCTAAAGCGTTCTCTGATTAAACAAGCTGTAGTTGGAACACCCAGTATTCCTTAAGTGTTTACTAAGCATCAGGGCAGCTCAGGCCAAATTTCCTATTAGGAACCGTAGGCGCCCATCTGTACATGGCCGGATCTAGGTGGGTGCTGGGGTGGGGTGCACCCCCCCCAGATTTCGGTTGTGCCCCCAGGCTCCCCCCCCATAATTATTGTACCCACGTCCGCTGTAAGTTCAAATAGGGGAATTGTCAGCAAGAAGAGAGCTGGGAGGAGGTGTGGGCTTTCTGTGCTCCTCCATACAGCAGATTAAACAGGGTCCTCTTAGATTGCACGGTACGCGGCTTGATTACCCGCCCCTACCCACATTTCCAGGAAATCAGCAGTCCTTAGAAGAGGTAGGGGATGAATAGTCAAGCTGTGTACTGTCCGATCCAAGAGGATCCTGAGTTATCTGCTGTATGGTGGAGCGCTGTTATCCCAGCTCTCTCCTTGCTGACACTTCTCCTGTCCGGTCTTGCACAGAGTAGTACTCGAAACCCATACTTGAGTAAAAGTAGGAGTGCACGATTAAAAAGTGACTTGAGTAGAAGTGGAAGTGCTCAATCAAAAAGTGACTTGAGTAGAAGTACTAAAGTATTCAACATTTGTACTTAAGTATTGCAAGTAGTTTTTTTTTTTTAAATTTTGCTACTCAAGTACTGAAAGTAAAAGTACAAGTACTGTGTTATGTAGTTATTAAAGAAAGAAGTCGAAAGTTTGAACATCATATTGTTTTTTATTATTTCAAATGCAGCTTTTATTTATACATACAGTAGCATTTATTTTCGTAATACACATGTTTTGAGCTTCATGAAACCTGCCATCTACTGTTCTCGCAAAGGTAATTTTTATAATAGTAACGAGTAACCATGCAGCACAAAAAAAAATATCGGAGTAGAAGTATTGAAATCATCGAAAAAATGTAGTGAAGTAAAAGTGGAAGTAGGAGAAAAAAATTCTACTCTAGGAAAGTACAGATACTGCCTTTCGGTTCTTAAGTACAGTAGTGAAGTAGTTCTACTTAGTTACTATACATCTCTGGTCTTGCAGCAGGCGTAGGTACAATGTTCATGGGGGATCGCGCTGCCTCTAAATCAAGGTAAAAAGAATAACTAGAAAGTGACAAAAAAATTACTAAATAGGTAAGTGTTTCATATAAATATAAAGTGCTAGTGCAAATAAAATCCATAAACAAACATATAAAGCAAAAAAGGCCAATGCAATCAATAATAAAGCTTCCTATAGCTTGTGCAAACAAAAAGTTTCTATTTGATAAGTTGCTTCATAAGGATGACACCACAGTGTAACGACAATTTTCCACTCGTGCTCCTTTCACCAGGTGAAGTACAAACTCACCTCCATTATAGACCCCCTAAGGGTCAACAAAGCATAAACGCAGATCAATCTGATGGACCAAACTCTGGTGTTCAGGTTCCTTTAAGAACAATGGAATTCCCTCTTTGGGATGGCTCCACACAGCTCACACCTAGGTCATGGGCAACAAACAACAAGCAACAGCCTCCAATAGTGCAGCACCTGGGTTATTAAGCTCAACACATCACACAGAACCCACTTCATAAAATGCACTCACATTTATTAGGTAAATAACAAGAATATAATCCAGCTTCTCACGTGAAACAGTGAAAACTCCTGCCGCCAGGCTCAACCTCTACATGTTACCCCACCTACGCATGTGGCTTTATCTGGCAGCGCGCTACTACCACATTTATATACAATGTTCATGGGGAGCACAGAGAACCGGCAATCCTCACTACTCTAGAAAGATTAGAGGGGGGCTGTTTGTGCTGGGAAGGGAAGGGTAATGGGGGAATTTGTGTTAGAAGGAGAAACAGGGTGGGGGGGAAATGTATTTGTTAGGTGGCAGAATTGGGAAAGGTTTGTCTTAGGAGGGGAGATATGGGGGGGGGGGGGGGGGGGACTGCTTTGTGTGCCGCTCAAGCTCACTGGAACAGGGTGTGAATCCCAAGCATCCACCGCTGGGATTGCCGACGGAGGAGTAAGCTTGTCCCAGCTGAGCTCCTACAATCACTGGCAGTGAAGAAAGGACTCCCTGGAGCCATACATCTGTGCTGTCTGTAAACTAGATGTATGAATGGCAACCTCAGCCTGGATTCAGACCAGGCCACGCTCCCAATGCATTTCACTCTGCCCCTCAGAGGTTATTCATGAGGATCCCCATGACTAAGCCTTGAGGAGCGGAGTGAAACCCATTGGGGGCGTGACCTGGTCTGAGGTTGCCATTCTTTACTATCATTGTGACCAGAACTGGTGTCTCCATTGAAAGATTTCCCTTCAATTATTGTTATGGTGTCAGCCCAAAGTTTGGGATTTTTTTTAACTTTCACTTTCAATGATAATGGCAAACAGGACAAATAGAGAGAGGGAATCATCTTAACGGGAAACAGACAGCAATAAAACCTGACACGTGTTGTTATCTCTCTCCCCTCTATCCAAAAGTTTAAAGAAAAGGTTTGCCTTTAGTTACACTTTAAGGACTCCAACCCCTAGTCATGCATACGCAAAAAAGGCCACATTTAGTCCAAAATCCAGTTTACCTAATAGAATATTTTTCAGTTGAGGTAGAAAGCTAGAATACCCGGAGGAAGTTTGCTATGGAAGTCACCACGGTCATCTTGGGGACTTATGTGGCCATGATGATGTCACTAGGGACAATTGTGTAAGGTGAAGTAGCTTTCCTATTGGTAATAAATGGCCTTCTCATTGAGCAAATGAAATTGTGCAAGTGTGCTCTTCCGTACTATTAAAATTGTATTATGCACTATTAAAATCTCAAATCGTCTCCTTTTAATGAATGTATGGATGTTTTTATGAGTGTAACCCAAATGTAAATACTGTGGATGCTTTACCTAATAGGAGTGACCACTGAGCCAGTTGAGACCTTTTTTTTTGGTTTCGATAATATTTTATTATGAATATTCAAAGAGAGAAACAGAAAAAAAAACAGAACAGTAAATGTTACACGGCCTAATGGCCTAGGTATATAGAAATTTTGCAACCATGACAGCAGTTCAATGTTTTAACCAAATTATTACAGTATCATGAAACATAACAGTAACAGAATAAGAGCCGGTTCACACTACTGCGACCAGAAAGTTGCCCCATGAAGGAGCGACTTTTTAGCGTGATTTTGAAGAGACTTGTTTAGAGACTTGTAAGAGACTTGTGCACTACTTTGAACAGATTTAAATGATAGGCGACTTTATCTGTGGGGAATGCCTGGCTAATCTTTTTCTTCTTCCTGGAAAGTCTGATAACAAGTTGCTTGAAAATAGATAAGGATCCGACTTAGAGGCGACTCCCATTGAAGTCTATGTGCACAAGTCGGATAGAGATCGCCTTGAAGTAGTACAGGAACCTTTTCTGAAGTAGGAGCGACTCCAGTAGTGCATATTAAGATGGCTCTCATTCATTTACATTGAATTTGTGATGACAAGAGACTTGGGTTGACTTGAGGGCACACAAGTCGTGTCCCAAGTCGGAGTAGTGTGAACCGGCTCTAAGTATATTATTTTTACAGGAATTACAGGAGTTGTAAAGAGAGCACATATTTTTTGTAACATAGGCCAAAATGGCCTGAATGGCCAGAAGTCACGTTCCCATTAGGATGAACTATGGTATGATTTGCACTGATTTCTTGGGTCAGGTGAAGTTGGTTGGTTGTGGTTCCATAAGGTATTGGATGGGTGAGATTCTCAAGATGGCTAATACCAAAGATTGAGAGTTACTTATGTAGAAGGCTAGGTTAAGGGTTGACAATCCAGCTGGCCACCTTGGTTAGTTCTATTAGCTGCATGAAGGTGGGTATTGGAGAAAAGGGGGAGTTGGGGGGAAGGGTGGGGAGAGGATAGGTAGAAGGGGGAATAGAGTAAAGTAGGGGGTGTAGAGATGAAAATAAAGGGAGTGAGAGGAAAACAGGCTGAAACAGGGGGGCATGTGCCTCCTACCTAACCCTGATATTCAACCTCGGTTATAGACCTTTTTATATTGAGGGGTCACAGAATTTTGGGCAGTCCTTTTTCATAAGGAAGTTGTATTCCTCCTTAACCCCCTTCCCAAGGCTTCAGTGAATTGTGCTTGATTGTATTGTGGTCATGGCAGGACACCTCTGACCTAGGGTTGCCTTCTTTTGTCCAAGAAAAACAAAGTAGGATGGGGAAGGTGTTGCAATTTTGTTTAACCAGAATGATTTTGTTATAAGAAGCAGAGGTTTCAATTAACAAGTTTGCATCAGTTTTACTATAAGCAAAATTTGTTTATCTGTAAATATAATGTCTTTTAAAAATCACTAACATTATTTGCAAAAAAACGTAAAGACCTCTTTTTTGAATATGCATTTTTCTTAATGCAGCACTGGAAAAATAAACTTGAATTTAAAGGAAGAAGTTACCTAATTAGGATGCTGTTAAAATAATTAGAGGTTCAAGTGTTTGTAAAGCCATTTTTTTCATTTTGAATAGAGTATGAAAGGATTAAAACTGGATTCTATCCAGTTATTGTTTGCTGTCTTTGACCCCTAGGGAAACTGTTTGTCACTTCCTTTTTCACAAACGCAACAGGGAGTGAGAGGGAAAAAGTTCAGAGACATTAAATTAGATTTAAACCTATTCTTTAGGCTTGTACCTAAAGCTAAGCCTATAATAAGGCCTACCTGTAGGTACTATGAATATCTTCTAAACCTTCAAGGTTTAGGAGATATTCACACTTCATGCAGCCAGTAATGTCACCGAAGCATGCGCTCTGAAGGGACGGTATACCTGTGCCGTCCCTTCAGAGCTCTGTGCTGTGGCCGTTACTCCCTTACGCGGCCAATCAGGTTGAAGGACGCGAAGCCCATAAGAAAGACAGGGTGAAGAAGGAAGCTTCTGTCAGAGCTCACAGCGCGCCGGTGCAGGGCTTCGTTCTAAGGCATGGGAGTCCAACCTTTTGGCTTCTCTGGCCCACATTGAGTTTAGAAAATTTTTCTCGGGCCGCATATAAAATATATACTATAGTTAAGGTATATAAGTAATAAAATGCCGCCACGCCCTTCCTGTGCCGCCGCACCCTCCCCCCCCCCCGGACTAATTTAACACAACTGGAAGATGATCAAATTAAATGGAATCAGTATACAAAGGTTTACTTCTTCTGAGAGATATTAAAGGAACACTAACCACCATGACCACTTCAGTGATTTGAACCACCCTCCCCTCTGAGGCAGCCTCTGCCTACCATTAGTTGGAAGCCGATGTGGCCATGCCCCCGACCTGACTTCCTTCCTCCCCAGCAAAAAAAAAAATTGTCAGGGGGCAGTGGGCCGCATTGCCTGGGGTTTCTGGGCCGCATGTGGCCCCCGGGCCACAGGTTGGACATGCCTGTTCTAAGGTAAGTATTTCATAAGGTGCTAGTATGCTACACATACTAGCACATTATGCCTTTACTTTGCAAGTTTTTTAAAAAAAAAAAGAAAATTTGGCACGGTCTACTTCCTCTTTAACTCAATACATATAATAAATGAATCTTCATTGTTTTAAGGAAGCTGTTCTACTTGTTGCTATCATTCATCATATGCGGTATCCTTATGTAAACTGCACACAATCAGATTTTTAACACCTTCCCCAATAGATTTGGAAAACTCATTGACAGGGTTACGATAAATCAATAAAGTTGTAACGCTGTCAATGTGTTTTCCAAATTTATTGGGGAAGGTGCTAGAAACTACTGTTTTAAGTTTATATAAATTTGATTTTTACTTCTTATTCAAATGCTGCTGATCCCTCTACCCACAGAATGTTTTAAGGTTCCTCAGGGTTAAAGTAAGATTTACATCTGATATGACTGAAAAAACAGATTACGCTACCAATTATTGACCGGATAAAAAGCATTTTGAAGGGTTAGGCCTACCAGATGTTCAGAAATGCTGTCAGGCAACAACATTATCTAGAATACTGGATTGGCACCACAAGAAGACCAAGAGGCAATGGTTAGAAACTGAAAAGTCTGTTACTGATCAAAATATGGGCAATATGCTTTGGGTACAAGAACCAGGTCATATCCAGTGCTGCATTAGCAAAATATACTTTCAAGGAATGGGATACACTGTGGTAGTCACAGACATTACTAGAAATTCACCTTGGATTCCCCTGATGGCCAACCCCCATTTCATTAGATGAGCATGCATTTCATAATTGGAAAGCAGATGGTACACTAAGGTTACATCATATGCTGAGGGGTAGAGATATGCACAATGAAAAAAAATAGTTTCAAATTCAATCATTAAGTTAATCTTTTTGTCTTGTCATATTTGTTATATTATTATGATTTGTTTTTGGAATTTGCTTTGTATATTCTAATTTGTCTTGTATATTAATTTTTCAAAATCAATTCCTATTTTTGGAAGTTTTTGTTCGGAAGATTAGCTATATTCATTTTAACGTGTTAGTTTGTTTTTTTGTGAGATTACTTTTGCACTCCGAGTCATCTCTGCTTGTCCAACCCACAAAGAGAAATGGAATGAGCTGATTGGGCGATATTGCCTGGTGTCGCGTGCATCCAAAATAACAAATGGAGCAAATTTTTTTTAGATTCATTGGTTGTGTTGAGGTTTAGTGATTTTGATGGCTTTACCTCCATCCAACCCAAACACAATAAGTAGGGGTCTTCATCTTATTTCACCTTTAGACCTTACTGTATTTTTTTGCGATATGTTTCAGTTTCATGTAGTGCATTTTAATATATTATATTATTATATTCATTATAATAATGAAAAATGTTAATGCCAAAATAAAAACGAAATGGATCCAAATCAATTTGGATCATTCATTGTATCGTTACGTTATTTTGGATGTTTACACATTAACAAAAGTCTCAGGCCCTGTTCACACTGGGGCGATCCGACTTCCAGGGGCGACCTCCGAGGTGGCGGTGCGAGCAGCGCAACTCGACCTAGGAGCGGCCGGCACGGACTTCATAACATTGAAGTCTATGACGGTCGCTCCAGGTCGCCCCAAGGAAGCTCCGGACCCTTTTTCTAAGTCGGAGCAACTTGTGTCGCTCCTATCAGAACGGGTCCGCAGCTTCCCTATGGAAGGCGACCTACGGCGACCTCTGAGGCGACCAGGTCGCCTCACAGGTCGCCCCAGTGTGAACGGGGACTCAAAGTATTGCATCATGTCATCCGAAAGAAACAAATAAATACGAATGAATTAGTTGTTTCTTCATCATTTTTCTTTTTTGATTTGTTAAAATGTGTTTCTATGGCGATTATAAATGTTCGGATATATCCAAATCTCCAAATAATGAAAATTTTGTCAGAATTTTAATTTCTAAGCAAAATGAATCACATATGTCTAATGAGGGGAAATCTTTTCTTAGCTTACAAGAGTGCAGAAAAAAAGGAGAAATGTATCCATTAGATTTCTGGAAGTGGCACTATGTACATAATTTTATAAGATGTGTTTTGAAACCTTTGCACTCTCTGAAAGGTCACAAAAGAAACAACCAAAAAGTAATTAGAAGATTCCAACAACAACAAAAAAAATAATTACACAAGATTCTTAACAGTATTAATTTCCAAAATTAAAAGTCATTACCGAAACCATCTTCCCATAACATACACATAAATGAAAAACCTCTAAAAGCCCATTAAAGGCCCCCCATAAAACCAACACTATCCTCAAGACCCCGTATGTAAAAGATTTCCAAAGGTGTAACAATATTGTTTCAAAAAGGAAAAAATAATCAATGTGGAATTTCCCACAAATACAAATTTCTAATAATATACATAAAAACATTTTTCAGTAAATGTTTAATACACCATATTAGCCCATTGGTCTCCAATTAGTGGGTAATACATGTAACCACACTGGGCAATGGGGTACTGCTATATGGTGTATTTAACATATACTGAGAGTTTTTATGATGCACAGTATATTATTAGGAAACTGTATTTTGTGGGAAAATCTGCATTTGTTATTTTTGCCATTTTGAAATAATATTGTTACATCTTGGAAGATATATTACATAAAGGGTTTTGTTGAAAGTGTTGGTTTAGCCCCGGTTCACACTAGGGCGACCTGTGAGGCGACCTGGTCGCCTCACAGGTCGCCTCCCATAGGGAAGCTGCGGACCCGTTCTAATAGGAGCGACACAATTCGCTCCGACCTAGAAAAAGGGTCCGGAGCTTATTTGGGGCGACCAGGAGGCGACCGCCATAGACTTCAATGTTATGAAGGCCGTAGGGGCCGCTCCGAGGTCGCGGCGCGCTGCTCGCACCGCGATCTCGGAGGTCGCCCCGGGAAGTAGCGTCGCGTGTATGTGAACCGGCGCTTAATGGGGGACCTTTATTTGGGTTTTAGAGATTTTTAATTAAAGTACATGTTATGGGAAGATGGTTTCCTTAATGAAGTTAACATTTTGGAATATTATTTTTGTTAAGAGTGTTTTGTACTTTATTTACTCTGTTGGAGTCTTCAAAAAATGTTGTTCGCTTTTTATTGTGAGTATTAATCTGCTGTGAACTCAAGACCAAGTAGAGGGTTTGTTGGTCCTAATTTTGTTTCGTTCTTTCTCTGAAGAGTCTTTACCCCATAGAAAAGCTATTTGCTCACTTTAAGGGCCCTACTCATTGTATCCCACTTTTGTAAAAGCTTCTGCTCACCCTTGACCATACAGACCCCTTATCCTGCATAGCTGAATGGAAGGGAGAATTAGATCAGAGTTTTTCCCAGGACTAAATAGATAAGACATCAAAACTATGAATTTTACTGCTGAAAGTAGCTACAAATTGTTAACCAGGCAGTACTATAGCCTGGTGCTATAGTTTAGTAAATGGAATCAGTCAGTATCTCCATATGTTGGGGGTGAAGAACTGGGGACACTGTCCCATATACAGGGGTATTTCCCCCTGATTTGAATATATTGGAGACACATTTTGGAACTTGTGGACAAAATTTAATTTTCTGTATCTCCCTTCTAGGGATGGGCCGAACGATCCCCTGTTCGGTTTGCACCAGAATTTTTGAACATTGCAAAAGTTTGGAACTGAATAACAAACCCCATTGAAGTCTATGGGACCTGAACTGAAAAAATCAAAAGTGCCCATTTTGAAGGCTTATATGCAAGTAATTGGGCATACAATGGTTATGGGGGTCCAGGTACTGCCCTGGGGGACATGTATCAATGAAAAAAAAGTTTGTAAAAAAACATCATTTTTAAATGAGCAGTGATTTACTGAAGCTTGAAATGAAAGCAAAAAATGAGAAATAACAATAAAAATGAAAAATGTATTTCAATATAGTGCCTGGCAGTCCCCTTAATCTACCTGTAAAGTGGCACATCTGTACTGTATATAGAAGCTGCAGCAATAATTGCATTTATAAATTTTTCCTGCAAGCTTTCTTTATTTTGTAAATAAGGGCTTGGGGAGCCAGTCTGTATGATGAGGACACAATGTAGTACACTGGGAACAAGATTAGAGATTTTTTTAGATAAATTCTGGTGTCTCTTCTGCAGAATTTGGATAGAAGTAACAGTTGTAAAATTGGTCACAAAAGACAACCTGGCAATACGCTGCGGATTGAAGAACATGACTTCCAATTTGTGTACCAGTGTGCTCCCCTCTGTAGGCTCATGTTCATACCTTCCTCAACCTCAGAACCAACATTTGAATCAAGTAATAGCTGTGCATTGTCAAGGAGCAAGTGGCTGACGCTTTGTTCAAATAACTCAGCTAATTCTTCCATGCCTGATGATGGGGCTATGGCAGGAATAGCTGTGGTCAAAGAGGCAGATTTAGCCACTCTGGCAACTGCAGTGGACTGCGCACTAGTCTCTGCTTGGGTTACGGAGGATGAGGAGGATGAGGATGGTTTAGTAAGCCAGTCCATCACCTCCTCTGCATGCTGTGGCTGGATAGCATAGGCAACATCACTAAACATGCCCTGCCTGAGGTATGATCAAGTCCACCTTTGACTGTGGACTCATACACTGCTGGCCCCCTCACAGTGCCATGGGAACGTCTACCTCTCCTTGTTGGCCTCCCAGACATGATGGGGGAGGTGCTTTTAAACAAAATGTAATAAAAATGTGGAAATGTGTACATGGATGCACTTTAATCAATGGAAAGTGGTGTTTGGTGCACTTTAACCTGAGTACTCACTACAAAGATACACTCCACCAACACAGTACATCATACTGCAGTAAAACTGCACTAACGCACAAAAATATACTGCGTTAAAAGTGCATTAATGCACAGAAATACACTGTGTTAAACGTGCACTAACGCACAAAATTATACTGAATTAAATGTGCAGTAACGCACAGAAATATCCTGCGTTTAACGTGCACTAACGCACAAAATTGTGCTGCAATAAATGTGCAGTAACGCACTGAAATATACTGCGTTAAATGTGCAGTAATGCACAGAAATATATTGTGTTAAACATGCACTAACACACTGAAATATACTGCCTTAAACGGCATTTAACGCACTGAAATACATTGCGTTAAACGTGCACTAACGCACTGAACTATAATGCAGCAAACCTGCCCTGACAAAACAAACTAACACTAAAGTAAAAATCGATGGTCAGGTCACTACACTCACTGAACTATCACTAGATTCACACTTAAGTAAAAATAAAAGTTTACTACACTCACACTGTCTGAACTATCACTAGATTCACACTAAAGTGACACTAAAGTAAAAATGAATGGTCGCCCTACACTAACACTGACTGAACTATCACTAGATTCACACTAAACTGATATTCTACACTGACATAGAATCAGAATAGCACACTAACTCTCTAGCAGCACTGAACAGAGCCCTGTTCTATCTCTCTTCACACCGATATCACACTACAAATGGCCGCTATTGAAAGGATACTATTATAGTGTGGGGTGGGACTAAGAGCAATGAGCCATGATTGGATAGAGTCATCATTACTTTCTCCAATCATGGCACTGACAGTGCTCTGTGCCCTGATTGGGCAAAGCTTTCATTGCTTCAGACAATCAGGGCTTCCAATGCAGTGTGCAGCAGCGCAGTGCATTGTGGTCATGCGGCGGGCAGAACAAACGGTGGAACGCCGCGATAATTCGGGTGTTTGTGGATGCTACCTCAACTGCTGAAAGTGGCTAAAAGTTTAATGTCAAAACAATGGAAATCATCAAAACTGCCTTAGGAGATAAATAACTGCTGGGGATTTTCAAAATGTTCTTAATGGAGGAAATTAGAATGGTTAAAGCGGAGTTCCGGACAATTTTTTTTTGTGGTAAAAATACCCCTTTACATTTAGGTATCCTGTAAACTGCCCCTGTTTTGCGTTTGTGCAGCATGTATAACTTACTTTATTCTGGTCTTGTACAGCACGGCCATTTGCAGTTTGGTTATCTGAAGCCACAGTGTCCCTCTCCTGGTATTCCGTGCTCAGACTCAGCCTCTTTGGCCCCTGATTGGAGGAGACACGGCTTCCCATACACACATACAGTGCTATGCAAGGCCCCCCCGCCCCCCTCTCCATGTACAGACCTAGGTCCCTCCCCTATCAGTGCCAGCCCCGCTCTATCTCCCCCTCCCTTTCTTCTTCCCTACAGCTGAACAGAGCAGCCTAGGGGGTGTGTCAGTATCGGAGGGTCAGGGCAGGACGCAGTGCTCCCAGGGATGTCACGAGGCAGCTGGCACTACGCTCAGTCACCGCTCGGTTCTAAAATGTTCCTCAACCCATGAAAATCATCTGCGCATGCGCAGTGTTCACATCACGTCAGCGATTCCTGATGCGGTCGGTGAAGCACATTGACTCCTGGGATTGATGACACTCATCACCCAGGAGCCAATGCAAAGCCGGAAATCACGTATGTCGCAGCGGCAACATAAGGAGGATGATAACACATATTTCAACATAAAAAAGGTAAAGGAACCCAAAAAAAAAAAAAAAAATGCCAATTCATTTGTAGCATGTACACAAGTGCTGCTTAGTGGCAAGTCTAAAATGTGAAATATAGAAGAAAGAAATCAGCGCACCTGAAAAAAATTTGAAAAAGCTGCTGTACACCAAGGGTCAATATATCAAATCCCAGATTATAAATATAAAACAGCGCTGAAAATTACAATGAACATAAATGCAAAGACAGAAAGTCCCAAGTCCCAATAAAGTGTGATCATGCACACAAAGGTAAATGTACTCCGCTAAGTGTATCCGACAGCCGGTAATGCAGTCTCCTCACCTTATGGATAGCTACTGTATTACCAGACGGGCTAATAGGGCATAGGACTTTCCCAGATATCAGAATATTCTGGATCCTGATGACACAATTAGTGCGACCAATAATCCTTATCCAGGGGACTTAATAAATACCAGACCTCTTCCTCAAGGGATCCAAGAACATTAGGGCAAAAAACCTCCAATCTCTAAAATCGATCCACTCACCATAAAAGAAAAGGTTCTGACACGAGTGCTTTATCCTTTAAACTACACTTTATTGCTTACAAATACATAAAAATTACCTGAAAAGCGGCTGGTAAAAACACACAATGCTCTCGATGGATGGCGGGTGATGTCACCGCTCCCTCCCCCTCCGTACGCGTTGCGTCACTGGGCGGGACTTCCTCAGCGAATGAAAGGGAGAGGGACACGGCTGCTAATATTGAGTGGAAAGCTCACAAGGAACCGCCCACCAGCAATACTTATTCTATCACCGGAACGCAAACTTAATTGCCATAGAGACAACAGGGATAACAGCCGGGAATCAAAATAAAGAATGCCCGAAACCCAGAAGTAAAACCTTATCACCTAGGTGACGGCACTGCAAACAACCAGGATATAAACATAATATACTAGAACATATATTAAATCTCATATCTCATATTATAATAATAAATACATGTTTTTAAAAGTAAATACTATCCAATATTGACAGAATTTCTACCTAAAACCATGGGAGAGGGGCCAGGACTTCTACCAGCCATCCATTTACAATAGCAAGTGAGAAAACACAAATTATAAAAATAAATATAAATAAAAATAAAAACAGAAAAACAAAAAGTCTAAAATGTGGGTGGAACTCCGCTTTAAACAATGGGATTTTCTGGACCTTCTCTGTCTGGTCAGGTTCGATAACTTAAAAATGGAAAAATGTAAAGAGAAGATGATCAGGTATATACTGTGTTATCATCACTTGAATCACTCTGTACATATTATTAGACTCTTGCTTTTATTGCTAAACACCTTTAAGAAAGTGTGAGGACATTTACACAAAATTTATTTTTATGTTTTTCTTGGTAATTTGGATTTTTGTTTGAGGATATGTTGTCACACGTTTGCATTGACAAACTCATGTCCTTCCTTTCAGATTGGTAATTTTAAACAAAATTAGAGGCAATATGGTGGTAATGATTAAAATACTTAGTGTACTATATATATATATCTCTATTACTCAATACCAAAAGGAATGAATTCCTCAAGGCGTGTTGCGAATGTGTGAAAAAATCTGGAAAATTTAATGAAAAACTTTTATGATAAAATAATAATGATGAAAGCTAGTACAGTATTTGTAACTGCTGACTTTTATTTATTTTTATTTTTTTTTTTGGGGGGGGGGGGGGGAGACTGGAGCTCCTTTTTAATGTGGGCCTTGTTTAATTATTTGACTGGGTGGGCAAGAGGTGGTGAATGCTTTTATATCTGAACAAACCAGGAAAAAAGATGAGCATGACTGTTGAACTTAATATCCCTGATAAAATCTCTCATGGAGCTATAGCCAAGGTCGTCACCACCAACATGAAGCATTACCACGTCAGGAGATTATAGTAGATGAGGGTGAATGTGCAATTTTGACTTTTGAGATTCCCATGGTGTTTCGCCATGTTTTCACTCAAGCCCCAGTGTGCTTTGGTTGGGGCACCAATGTAAAACCAATGGAATGAATGTTCACCTACTGCCAGTCCTGCCACCATCAACAGGCAGAACCATCAGCATGTAGACAGGTGGACCTCAGCAGAGAGGGGCAAGTCTAAAAATTTGTGACTGATTGCACCAGGCAAGCTAAAGACTGTGTTAACGAACAGACCTCTTCCTACTTGATTGGTCTTAGAACGATCAATTCAATTTGAAGGAAATCCTGTTTAACACTAAGATCCTTGAAATATATGTCTCCTCAACCTGTTATGTTTCTGCTAACTCACCAATTCGCATAGCACCAAAAAAAGGAAAGTGTGAACACCACCCGAAAAAAAATCTGCTTATAGAGAGAGCAATAAACTTGGTAGCTTGTCAAGAATGATGAGTAACATTGCATAGGGAACTGGCCAACACTGATCCAGATTCAACCGTCTCTTTCAGGAAAACTTTCATTGTCTGCCAAATTACTTTTACTTTTTAACTTTTTCTAGAACCTTGGTAGCCCAAAACTTTAAACAAAATTGCCAACCCAGCTAATTTATGATATATGTCCGAAACAAACAATCTGCTTTAAAAGTTATTGCCTATGAAGAAAAGCAGAAGAGGTAATCCATCATCTTCGGAAAAACAACCACCCTTATAACTTATCAGTTCATGCCATTCCTGCAATACCATTACCACAGCATATGCCAACCAGGTAGAATGGGTGGCTAGCCTCTGATTGGGTCTCTTGACTATCCCAGAACAATTTTCTAGATATGTTTGGGACAAACAAATTCTTGTTCCTTCACCTCTGGTGCCAGCAAATGAAGCATGTCCCAATGGAACCGAGAAATAATCTAGACAAACCGGGCAATTGGACCACATACATAAAATCATTTAACCTCAGCAGAGAAATGGGGGCGAAGGGGGTTGGTGTGGTGGGGGCAATTACAAGAAATGATCCCCTGTAGCCCCCCCCCCCCCCGCAGCTAAAAGCTGGTTTCTTCTCTTCTCCCTCCCACTGGCTTTCAGCTGCTGCAATGTGGAACTACAGGGAACTGGATCGATGGAGAGTGGGGTGGGGTTGGTAAATACATTATACATATAGATTATGTTTGGGCTGTGGTGTCTAGATGGAGGATTGCCAACATTCCTAATATGGATATGGGAAAAGAGAAAATTCCCCTGGGTTCGGGACTTTTAAGGCAAAAGACCATCAAATTGGTAATAAAGGTGTATGCACAAATGTAAAAAAGTAAATGTATCAATTTATTAAAGACATAAGAAAAATTATTCTAAATGACATACAGTGTGAGATAAAAACAATACAATATACATGCGGTATAGATACATCATGACGGAAAACTGAAAGGCGAAAGCATAAGTAGTCTCCCAAGGTTAGATCTGACGCTTTTCAGGTAAAAACCCTTTGTCCAAAAGGTCAGTTGGTGAATGCTTCGCGTATCAGGTTTCCAGAGGCTCGTGACCGCATGTATGAGAGGCTGCCATGGTTTGGAAAAGCCGCAGCACTAAATGGAAGCGCACCGATAGGGGGAAGGGCAAGAACAAAAGAGTTCCCAGAAGAATATGAAGGGGGAGGGGAAGAATGGAATCAGCGAGAGTGGAACCAGGTGAAAATAATTTTAGCTTCTTGGTTGAGTAGTATTGCGCTCAAACCCTCCGTGGCCTATCCTGCAAGGATCCCACAAGGCACGTGGCCAAGTACGTAAGGATATCTGTAATTCACATACGGTTCTTGATTACGGTATTAAAGTCATAGAAAAAATAGTTATGGAAGTTATTCTACTTCCACGAAGTATGCGAACCTGGGCTTGAGAGGAGGGTCACAATAAGTGAGGAGAGCTAGTCGCTGTGATGTCTGTGCGTTCTTCCCCCGTAATGGCGGCAATCTGCGATTTTTAGCAGGACTGCAACATTGCGGCGGACAGATTGGACCCCTAACTGATATTTTTTACACTTTTTGGGGACCAGTGATGCTAATACAGTAATCAGTGCTAAATAATACGCACTGTTGCTGTATAAAGGACACTGGCAGGGAAGGGGTTAATACTGTGGGTGATTAAAGGGGTTAAATGTATGCCTAATGTGCTAATTAACTGTGTGGGGGAAGGATGGTTCTGTGACAGGCACAGAAAGATTGCAGTTTCAGCTTAGCTGAAACTGCTGATCTGTCCCTGCCTGTCTGAGAGAAGATCCGCCTGCATTGTTTACATAAGCAGGCGGGTCTTCTCTCTGTTTCCCGGACGATCGCGGGAGGAAGGCGGCAATCGCCGCCACTCCTCCCGAGGTCCGCCTCCCGCTGTGTAAACATGCTCGCCGCCGAAACCACATAGTACTACATGACTGGACGCAGCTGAGCCGCCCTGCCACAGTAAAAAGGCGGCGGACGGTCGGCAAGTGGTTAACTAAGGACATGTGTGTTCCAGTGCATCTTTGGTGCATTTCAGTGCTTTTTTGATACGTTATAACTGCGTTCCAGTGCAGCAAGTTCTACTTTTTTGTTTTTGTTACTGGAATGCACTGGAACTGACCGCACTGGTGTGAACTTTGCCATTGAAAACCATATAACCTACTATCCATGCGTTTTTTTGATGCAGAAAAAAAAAACGCACTGGACTGCATGCAGTGTGAACTGGCCCTTGCGGGAAAAGGTTCTTTAATCTGGCTGCATTACATAAAATAAAATAATTCGAAAGGACTTGATGTGTACTGCTAGTAATAACAATTGACCTTTTGAATTATTTGTTGCCTGGAGCCGATCTTAAATAGCTCTCAAATGTGAAAATATGCTTTAAGTAATATGACTGTGATGATGAAGATTATTATTATTTTTAGTAATTGTTATTATTGTACGGCAATTTATACATTCTTTTTTCAGTCCCTCTGAATCCGCCTTTTCATTTCATGAAATACTCCAGGAGAGAAAAGAATAATGGCCTTGGCCGCCCTATTCTATCTGGTATTATTTATAAGCATTAAGTATCAGCACATAGGCGGAAAGCTTTAAACAAATACCTAGCCAATCGCCATAGCAACCTGGAATGCAGCCTCTAGTGGATTTCTCTGCTAGTATCACCATGGAACCCCTCAGCATCCTCCCTCCAGGGAGAACACGCACTTTCCTAAATATAACACTTCACTCCGCAACGCCGGCACCAACTAACACTTCTTCGGCCCGGGAATAAACAATAACTCATATCACTGACTTCTGGGAAATAAACTCACTGAGGTTACTGCAAAGATACACAACGATTGATATTAATATCACAGAAGTTTTCACTTCTGCTGATGTGTACCGGACCCGTGCGTTATTGTAATGAATGTGAGAGTCAGAGGCACCAGCAACAGTCCCGCAGGTCTACCTTGTAGGCCTTGTCTTTTAGATCACTTTTTTTTATGCATTTGGCAATGTTTCTTTTTTTAAGTAGCAAATAACTGCAGCACAATGCATCCTTTATTTTATTTTTTTTGTCTGGTTGTGTAAACGTGAATAATAAGGAATTAATGAATTAAGAAATATTAATAAAATAGTTATAACAATTACTA
This sequence comes from Pelophylax lessonae, assembly GCF_965119305.1. Taxonomy (NCBI): domain Eukaryota; kingdom Metazoa; phylum Chordata; class Amphibia; order Anura; family Ranidae; genus Pelophylax; species Pelophylax lessonae. The sequence goes on from NC_138773.1 coordinate 280,654,115, forward strand.
ATAATAATAATCATAAAAATAATAACAGCAACAGCAATAATAATTATAATAACAATTATTATTGTTAGTTACTTAATATCTGTAAATTTTAAGTAATTAGGAAATTAATAAATATGCATCAAACAGCTATAACAATTACTAATAATAATAATCATAAAAAATAATAACAGCAACAACAACAATAATAATAATAATAATAATTATTATTATTATTAGCATTATTATTATCATTATTATTATTATCAATTACTTAGTATCTGTAAATATTAAGTAATTAAGAAATTAAGAAATATGAATCAAATAGCTATAAGAATTACTACTACTAATATTAATAATCATAAAATAATAACAGCAACAACACGAGTAATGATAATAATAATTAATACTATTATTAATTACTTAATATCTGTAAATATTAGGTAATTAATATATTAGGAAATAGTAAATAGTTATAAGAATTGCTACTACTAATAATAATAATCATACAAATAATAGCAACAATAACAATGAATATAATAATAATAATAATAATAATAATAATAATAATAATAATAATAAATATTTTATTTGTTATTATTATTATTATTATTATTATGAATTACTTAATATCTGTATTAAGTGTATTATTATATGTAAAAAAGAAATATTAATTGAATCGTTTTAACAATTACTACTAGTACCAATAATAATCATAAAAATAATAATAACAACAACAACAATAATAATAATAATAATTATTATTATTACTATTATTATTATTGTTATTATTATTATTATTATTATTATTATTATTATTATTATTATGAATTACTTAGTATCTGTAAATATTAAGTAATTAAGAAATTAAGAAATATGAATCAAATAGCTATAACAATTACTACTACTAATATTAACAATCAGAAAATAATATAAGCAACAACAACACGAGTAATGATAATAATAATTAATAATATTATTAATTACCTAATATCCATAAATATTAGGTAACTCATTTATTAGGAAATATTAAATAGTTATAACAATTGCTACTACTACTAATAATAATCATAAAAATAATAACACCAACAACAACATTGAATATAATAATAATATTTATTATTATTATTATTATTATTATTATTATTATTATTATTATTATTATTATTATTATTATTATTATTATTAATAATTCATTTATATTATTATTATTATTATTATTAATTACTTAATATATGTATTAAGTGTAATATTATATGTAAAAAAGAAATATTAATTGAAAAGTTTTAACAATTACTACTAGTACTAATAATAATCATAAATATAAAATCAGCAACAACAACAGCAATAACAATAATATTATTATTATGATTATTCATTATTTAATATCTGTAAATATAAAACTTCCCTCTGTCTTACTCCCCAAAAAATAAAAATCCTGAACACTTGTCCTGGTCTTAAAATAATAATAATAATAATAATAATAATAAAAAAAAATAACATACTTATTGGACCATGGAGTCCAGCATTGTCTTGCTTGAAGCAAAAGTTCTTCCTTCACCTTGACTGCAGGCCAGTCAAGTTCCTCCACCCCAAACTCACTCATCCATGTCTTTATGGACCTTGCTTTGTGCACTGGTCCAAATCATTTGGTGGAGGGGGGATTATAGTGTGGGGTTGTTTTTCAGGGGTTGGGCTTGGCCCCTTTGTTCCAGCGAAGGGAACTCTTAAGGTGTCAGCATACCAAGACATTTTGGACAATTTAATGCTCCCAACTTTGTGGGAACAGCTTGGGGATAGTCCCTTCCTGTTCCAACATGACTGCTCACCAGTGCACAAAGCAAGGTCTATAAAGACATGGATAAGCTAGTTTGGGGTGGAGGAACTGACCTGCAGTCAAGGCAAAGGGAGAACTTTCGCTTCAAGCAAGACAATGCTGGACTCCATGGTCCTGACCTCAACCCGATAGAACACCAGGTCTTCTCGTCCAACATCAGTGCCTGACCTTCCGCTTCTGGAAGAATGGTCAAACATTCCCATAGACACTCCTAAACCTTGTGGACAGCCTTCCCAGAAGAGTTGGAGCTGTTATAGCTGCAAAGGGTGGGCCAACTCAATATATACAAGCCTGGGATGCCATTAAAGTTAATGTGCGTTTAACAGCTTCCCGACCACCCGCCTCCTATTTACTGCGGCAAGGTGGCTCTCCTGTGCAAACAACAAACAAACACAGGGGCGCACGGGCCTAGTGCATTATCCTTTGATTGGTTTATTTTAAAGAAAACAGATTAAAAATACTCACAAACGAGTTCTTGGTTAAAAGCATATCACATAAGGAGCGCAGTCCTCAGTTGTATTGATCCGAGGGTAAGTTGTCCCTTGAATTCGTATTGGCTAACGCGTTTCGAGACTTAGCCTCTTCCTCAGAGGCTAGAGAGGCATGTCTAAGCCCTTGCTTAAATACTACGTCAGTCGCTCCCGCCCCCACTCGGCAGTGAGGAAGCCGATGCAGTGGGCAGGCGGCTCCGATTGCTGCCTGCCTCCCACGATCATTCTCCACTGAGAGAGAAGAACAGTTGTAAACACAGCTGACCATCTTCTCCCTGGAATGATCATAGAGCCCCTGTGATCCTTCTATTTAAGATCACAGGTCTCTATGGTTATTTCAGAAGCCACGCCCCCCCCCACAGTTAGAATCACTCCCCTAGGCTCACATTTAACCCCTTGATCACCCACAAAGTTAACCCCTTCCCTGCCAGTGTCATTATTACAGTAACAGTGAATTTTGTTACTATAGTAATGTCATTGGTCATTGGTCCCCCCAAAGTGCAAAAATGTCAGTTAGGGGTCCGATTTGTCCGCCGCAATGTCGAAGTCCCGCTAAAAATCGCAGATCGCTGCCATTACTAGTAAAAAAAAAACAAAAAAACAATAAAAATGACATAAATCTTTCCTGTAGTTTGTAGACGCAATAACGTTTGCGCAAACTAATCAAAATACGCTTATTGCGATTTTTTTACCAAAAATATGTAGCAGAAAACTAATTTTTGAGAATGTCATATAGCAGAATGTGAACAATATTGTTTTTTTTTTTAGAATTGACGCTATTTTTTTGTTTATAGCGCAAAAAATTAAAATTGCACAGGTGATCAAATACCACCAAAAGAAAGCTCTATTTGTGGGAAAAAAAGGACGTACATTTTGTTTGGGTACAGCGTTGCATGACTGTGCAATTGTCAGTTAAACTCATGCAGTGCCAAGTTGAAAAAAGTGGCCTGGTCATGAAGGGGGCAAATCCTTCCGGTCTTAAAGTGATTTAAACATAATGGACTAGGTGGGACTTTAAGTGAGACCCAAGCAGGTGATGCCCGGTGTCTCCATCCCTAGAACAAGAAAAAAAAAAAAAAAAACTGCATCCACCAAGGGGATGGAGGTGTAATGCTTCTCAGCTGGTCCTTTCCAGTTTGTACCATCGTTACAACTTAGTTATTTGAGTTTTGAGACAACAGCCAGTCATGGATGAAGGTGGGTTGGGGGAGGTTGGGCTGTCTCCCTCTCACCTGTTCCCCCATCCATCCATTAGCAGCCATGTGCCTCCAGTGTGAAGACACTAAATTAGGAGTGTTAGGACTGCAGATATAACAGGGTGCCGTGAAGTGGCTCTGCAGCTTTCACATGCATTTGCAAATGTGTGTCAACTAAACCCCTGTTCTTTGTATCAAGAGACAGGTCTACTTGGTTGGTGACAGACTGGAGGGTGAGTACATCAGACTAGGGGCTGGCTGACTTTCATGCACCTCTTACAATCCTTCAACCTCTTTTTTTTTTTAAGTGATTTAAGGCAGGTGTCCCAATACTTTTGACAATATAATATATATATATTATATATATATATATATATATATATATATATACAGTATATATACAGTATCTTACAAAGATACCCCTCACATTTTTTAAATATTTTATTATTTCTTTTCATGTGACAACACTGAAGAAATTACACTTTGCTACAATGTAAAGTAGTGAGTGTACAGCTTGTATAAGGCCCCTTTCACACTATTGCGACGCAATTTTACCGCGATTTCGCGGCGCGATTTATGCCGCGATTTTGAAAGCAATGGCAAGGCTATATGCCTCAAAACACAATAAAATCGTGGCAAAGTAGTGCAGGAACTACTTTGAAGTCGGTGCGACTTCAAAACGCACTGATATGAATGGGGCTCATTGAAAATAATGGAAAACGACTTGTCATGCGATTTTGCAGTCCAAAATTGCGGGACAAGTCGCACTAGTGTGAATGGGGCCTTACAGTGTAAATTTGCTGTCCCCTTAAAATAACTCAACACACAGCCATTAATGTCAACCGCTGGCAAAAAAAAGTGAGTACACCCCTGAGCGAAAAGGTCCAAATTGGGCCCAATTAACCATTTTTCCTCCCCCATGTCATGTGACTCGTTAGTATTACAAGAGGCAAACAGAGGGATATGACTGTGAAAAATGGATGTGCAGGTGGTCAAAGTACAATGGTTAGGATCCGTCTGAGAGCTATTGCTTTTTCCTTTCAGGATTAGGTTCATCCTGCAAAAGCCACGTAGGACACTCTCCTGGTGCACTCCACGACCTGATACTGTGGGCAGTGGGCACCCATGATAGTATTGTTTCTGAAGGGGAATAGTATCTCCAATCTATTATAAAAGTCCCACACAGATTCCTACCAGCAAGAAAATGGTTCTCCCTAAAACGCCTGATCCAGTGACACATGATCTGCATTCTTCAAGGATCTGAAAACTGTTGTCACCCTCTTTATGCTGTTTAGGTAAAGAGCATAGAAGGAGTGTGTAGAACACAAGAGACATTGCATTATATTACAAATCTGTTAGTAAAGCCGCTTCAGTACGTGTCTTTCCCGTAGAGCCGACTTGCTCTTCACGTATACTGTATTTAGATCTAAGATTGTCTCAACACTTCCCACTTAAATTTCAGTAAAAAGTGTTTAGTGTCGAAAAAAGAAACCAAATAAGCCCACACAACACTTTATGACTAAGCTAGGTATAAAATAAAAATGCATTTAATATAATATGTTTGTCATATTTGCACAATTTCCAGGGAAAGTAGTCCCAAGTTTTTGAAATCTTGGCCACATTTTTTACCTTGGTACTTCAGCCCATTTACCCCTTTAAAGGACAGCTATACCCAGGGCTTTTTTTCAAGGGGAACGCGGGGAAACGCATTTCCGGCACCTCCAGTCTGAATGTATGCAATGGCAAAGGGGGGCTTGGGTCAGTGGGGTGAGCTGAATGGCCTGTTGATGCTGGCTGCTGGGGGATCTAATGTTGCTGGGAAGAATCTATTGTTGCTGGAGGGCATTTTGTTGTGGGGGGGGGGCTATTGTTGCAGTGGAGGATTTATTGTTGTTTGGGGGAACTATTGTTGCTGGGGGGCTATTTTTGTTGTGGGGGGGGTCTATTGTTGCAGGGGAGAATTTATTGAGGGGGGGCAATTTTTGCAGGGGGGGATTTATTGTTGCTGGGGGGCTACTGTTGGGCGTCTGTTGTTGCTGATTGCAGGGGATCTATTTGACTGTTTTTTTCTATTGTTGCAGGGGAGGATTTATTGTTGCTGGGGGGATCTATTGCCGGGGGGGGGTCTATTGTTGCTGATTCCAGGGGATCTATTTTACTGCTTTTCTAGTTATTAACAAACTCTATACAAATTACCTAGGACCACAAAATGATACTTGGTTCTGTATTCTCTATAAGGGGGGGGGGGGGGGGTACTGGGAGGTGGGTAGGGGGTGGAACCAAAGGACAGCGCTCGGAGGTGGGTAGGGGGTGGAGACAAGGGGTGACTCAGAAGGGAGTACCTGCACCTATTCTCTGAGAAAAAAAGCCCTGGCTTTACCTATTATTAAACTTTTGCTAATCCTCCACATACCTCTCCAACGTTGGGTAAGAGGGGCATGATTCAGCACACCTAATTATGCAGACATAATAATTAATACATTATTAATTATAAAATGAATACACAAAAAAATTATTGGTTAACCATACAAGCATTATTTCCCCCACATTTCCTTTATATTGTTTTTTCAAAATGTCAAATGCAAAAATGTAGAGGTGGGGTGAAATTCAGTACAGTATAACATTTCTGATAGTTAAATAGTACATTTTTTTTATAGATGTCTATACATGAGAGCAAAAATTGGGACGCCAGAGAAGGAAAGCGACAGAGGGCTTTGGTTCAAAAAGAAGGGCAGTCCCTTCAAGTCAGAGACAGTTGGAAGCTATGCCACCCCCTAAGCTAATCTGCAATAGCCAAAGCCAAGCCACTTGCCTTAGCTGCTTACTTACCATAATTCCAGAGCTGCGGCATGCTCCTGTGCTTAAATCTTCTGTGTCAGAATTTTCTTCAGCGTTGGCCATACCTACTGATCTCAATCCCATTTAGGCCTATGATGACTCATTGTCAGGAATCTCCATCCAGCACCTGTCATCCAGCAGTTCCCTAAACCAAATCCTCCCAGGAGCTAACTGCTCATATTGAGCTTAGGGTGGGAAGGCATGCTACAGACACATCCATGGCCATCTTAAGATAGAAAGAAGAACAGTGATGAAAGTTTTCCAACCTGTTAAATCACTGTTAGCCCAGATGAGCCTCAGCTAGTAGCACCTGAAGGTGCCCCACATAATTAGATCTTTACCTAATCCACAGTCTGTCATTGATGGGGAAACTGTATATTTTATATTTCCTTATTAATAAAGTGGCTCACTTTATGGCACTTTTCTACTGCAAGTACCGGCTAGTACCAGCTCGGCTCTACTCGGCCCTGCTTGGCCCGGTTTGCTTTTCCACTGCGGTACCGCATGGTATAGTGTCGGAACGGTTCGGTACGGTACGGTATAGGTTTGCTTTTCCACTAAAGTAGTACTAAAGTTAAGTGGGTGGGATAACAACGGGGTGGGAGTGATTCTCTGACCAATCAGTGGCTAGTAGTGACTGCATGCAAAGGATTGTGGGATATGGTACCAGTTTGGTACCTGTTGGAACCACAATCGAGTAGGTACTGTTTTTTCAGAGCCGTACCGTTCGGTTCCATGCAGTGGAAAAGCAAACCTATACCGTACCGTACCGAACCGTTCCGACCCTATACCATGCGGTACCGCAGTGGAAAAGCACAAAAGCGTGCCGAACCGGTACGGTTCCATGCAGTGGAAAAGCGCCATAATGCATTCTAGGCCCTCAAATACTGGTCAAGGAGCCAAATAAGAACATAAGCATAGTATCGTATACCAAAGGAAGGTTATTGTTAACTGATGACCAAGTCCTTGAGGGGTTATATTGCAAAAGGGAGTTGGCTTGGGGGTTGTCTTTTCTTTACATTCAAGACCTATATACCACAGCCAAAACCTTTAAGGCCTTTTGGCGCTTTTCCACTGCATGGAACCAAACGTTTCGGCTCACTTTTGTGCTTTTCCACTGCTGGTACTGCATGGTATGGTGTAGGAACGGTTCGTTACAGCACGGTACGGCGGCGCTTTTCCACTGCATGGAACCAAACTGCTCTCAAAAACAGTACCTACTCGATTGTGGTTCCAACAGGTACCATACCCGGTACCATATCCCACAATCCTTTGCATGCAGTCACTACTAGCCACTGATTGGTCAGAGAATCCCACCCACCCCGGTGTTATACCACCCACTTAACTTTAGTACTACTTTAGTGGAAAAGCAAACCATACCGTACCGTACCGAACCGTTCAAACACCGTACCATGCGGTACCTGCAGTGGAAAAGCAAACCGGGCCAAGCAGGGCCAAGCAGGGCCGAGTAGAGCCGAGCCGGTACTTGCAGTGGAAAAGTGCCATTTGTCTCACATCAGAGCTGCCTCCATGAGGCATGCGTTTGTGGTTATCTGTGTGCCATGCCATATAGTGGAGGGACCTGTGGCGGAAATAGCATCTTTAGTTAAGTATTCTTGTTATATTTTCTAATATTATCTGTATCTGTCATTACTTTTAATAAATGTTGTACTTTTAGGTAGTTGTGTGATCTCTTTTTACACATATCGAACACATCTAATGTCAAAGGACAGGGTGTGCAAGGAGAAAAACACCAAAAGCAGAACATATAAACTCCAGATTTCATTTTATTCAAACTCACATCCTAAAAATACAACACATTTCAGGGGTTCAAAGGGTCCCCCTCCATTAAGGGTGGTTCTGTTGAACAAAGCAACCAATGGACTGATAAAATTGAAGGAATCCTAAGGGGTAATTAATATGATTGCTGCAGATCCCAGTTAAAGCGTTTGTGAAGGTTCTCTTTTTTTTTTTTTTAAACATGTTATGCTTACATGCTCTGTGCAATAGTTTTGCACAGAGCAGCCCTGATCCTTCTCTTCAATGGTCCCACGCCAGTACTCCTAGCTCCTTTCCCCCTGCTGACTGAGTGCCTTAATAGCAGGCTGCTTGCTCCAGGGGCACTCGTGCTCGCTCCCGAGCCGCCTCTGTGTCTATTAGATTGCCCCCTCCTGCTCCCTCCTCACAATCTGTGATTGACAGCAGTGGGAGACAATGGCTCTCACTTCTGTTTCTCAGCCAATGAGGAGGAAGAGACCCGGGAGAACTTCTACTCTCGTGCAAATCGCAGGATCCGGCTCAGGGGGGTATGGGGTAAGGGGGGGGGGGGTTTAGAACCTTTAGCCTCGGTTCACACTAGGGCGACCTGTGAGGCGACCTGGTCGCCTCACAGGTCGCCGCAGGTCGCCTCCCATAGGGAAGCTGCGGACCCGTTCTAATAGGAGCGACACAAGTCGCTCCGACCTAGAAAAAGGGTCCGGAGCTTCTTTGGGGTGACCAGGAGGAGACCGCCATAGACTTCAATGTTATGAAGTCCGTGGCGGCCGCTCCGAGGTCACGGCGCGCTGCTCGCACCGCGATCTCGGAGGTCGCCCTGGGAAGTAGCTTCGCGGTAGTGTGAACCTGCGCTTAGAACCACTAAGTCAAAGGATAAATATTGTCTTTACCCTATTTAAAAATTACTGCTGGCCAGCTCCTAATTATCTGGCTAAAATTCTATCAGTGGGTAATCCTAGTATCTGCTTCCTGCACAACATCCCTTTAAATTAAAAAATCAAGCTTGTTGGGAAATTGTTGGCCGAACAGCCGCTTCATCCATGCAGATTCAGCCACTGTTCAGATATTTTGACAGCTTTGCTGTATCGCTGTATAGCATAGATCAGCCTCTTTCAACCAGGGTGCCCAGGCATCCTAGGGTGCCTTGAGGATTCTTCAGTGGTGCCTTGGCAAAATGCCTAAAAATTGTCAATAAACCGGCAGGTGGATGAAGCCTGCTTTTGAGTTACACAAAGCCACAGGTTTTCATTATGCATTATTACGACTTTCTAGACACCGGCATCCTAACAACCAATGATGTCATCAGTTGATAAGGAAGATGTCTGATGCCTCTGCAGCATCTTTGTTTGATCCTCCTCTGCCTCTCTCCATCAGCGCTGGGGTCACATTAGCTGAGTGATGGAGAGGAATTGAGGGAGAAGAGAAACATTGGAATACTAGTCAGCACCAGTGTACAAAAATGTATTTGCTTTGGAAGAAAACCTGTAACGTTGGGTGTTCTACATGTGTGGATGTTGCTTCATTATGTAAAACTATTAGAAACGTTTTTTAGGTTTTGGAATGGGGTGTCTTGAGACTGTCCATAATTTTAAAGGGTGACTTGAGATTCTCTATAATTTTAAAGGGTGCCTTGACTGAAAAAAAGGTTGAGAAACACTGGCATAGATAGAGAGAACTGTTAGATTATTTTTTTTTTTTTCACCTTGCAAATCTATAAATGTATGGCCAGCCTAAAAAAGCAACCCATGAACATTAGAGGCCAGTCTGTCATTAATGCATGTTTTGACCACCTGCAGGCAGCGCAATTGGACAATAGGACCATGGACATGAGAGTAGGAGGGCAGAGAACTTTGCTGCTGACAGATGTTCATGTCAGGAGCCTGCTGCCTAATTTGGCTGAAAGCAGCCAGGTTGGTAGACTGGGTTCCTTAAGCAGGAAGCAGAGCCTGCATCTGTAATGAGCAAATATGGCTGCCCCCAGATAGATATGGTGTTGCAAACCATATACATATGTTTTAAAAATATAAACACTTGTTGACACCAATTGTTTTATATAAAGCTAAATAAAATTAGAACTTTAACCACTTTAAGACCGGAAGGATTTGCCCCCTTAATGACCAGGCCCTGTTTTGCGATTCAGCACTGCGTTAATTTAACGGACAATTGCGCAGTCGTGTGACGCTGTAACCAAATAAAATTGATGTCCTTTTTTTTCCCACAAACAGAGCTTTCTTTTGGTGGTATTTGATCACCTGTGCGATTTTTATTTTTTGCGCTATAAACAAAAAAAGATCGACAATTTTGAAAAATAAATAAATAAATAAATAAATATTTTTCACATTCTGCTATATGACATTCTCAAAAAAAAAAAAATTAAAAATCTAAATTTTTTAACATTTTAGGCCAATTTGTTTTCTGCTACATATACATATAAATCGCAATAAGCGTATTTTGATTGGTTTGCACAAATGTTATCGCGTCTACTAACTACAGGAAATATTTATGTCATTTTTATTTATTTTTGTTTTTTTTTTACTAGTAATGGCGGCGATCTGCAATTTTTTTGCGGGACTGCGACATTGCGGCGGACAGATTGGACTCTTGACTGACATTTTTGACACTTTTGGGGGGACCAGTGACATTACTACAGTAATCAGTGCTAAAAAATATGCACTGTTACTGTAATAAGGACACTGGTAGGGAAGGGGTTAACACTGTGGGTGATCAAGGGGTTAAATGTGTACCTAGGGGCGTGTTTCTAACTGTGGGGGGCGTGGGTTGTGAATTGATCACAGAGACCTGTGTTCCTATATAGAAGGATCACAGGAGCTCTGTGATCATTCCAGGGAGAAGAACGGTCAGCTGTGTTTACAACAGCCGAACGTACATCTCTCTCAGCTGCAGTGCTGGGACAAGGTAATCTAGAGCCCAGGGCAAACATACCAAACTGCGCCCCCTAAATGCATTAGCATTATGTGTCAGCAAACCCCTCCCCCCCAAAAAAAAAAAATTGCGCACTAAATCGAGCTTACCCCTAAGTACAAATCTGTACCCCTATCCCCTTTCCTCAAATCCTCTCTTCAAATCCCCCTGTATAAAAAAATCACCACTCCTAGCACAAATCCTCTACCCCTCCAATTTCCCCTCCAAGCGCAAATCCTCTCCCCCCCTCCCGGCACAAATTCTGCCCCAATCCCCCCTCCTAGCACAACACCCCCCCCCCCCCAACTTTCCCCTTCCTTGCATATATACCTCCCAATTATCCCTACTAGCACAACCCCCCACTCCAAAAAAAAAAAATTCCCCTCTTAGCACAAATTACCTCCCCCCTCTACCATCTCACCTCTTCTAGCACAAACCCCCCAAATCCCCCCTCCCAGCACAAATCCTCTTCCCCCATCCCCACTCTCCACACAAATTTCCCCAACTCACCATTCCTAGCACACCCCCTAATTTACCATCCTAGAAAAATTCAACCTCCAAATTCCCCCTCCCAACACAAAAACGCCCCGATATCCTCAAGGTGCCTCCCCACCTCACATGATACCACAGTGCCCAGGGCAGCCGTCCCTTTTGCCCACCCCTTGTCCCGGCCTAGCTCAGCGGAGAATGATCGCGGGTGTCAGGCGGCAATCGAAGCAGCCTGCCCCGTGCATTGGCTTCCCCGCTGACGAGTGGGGGCGGGAGCTGACGAGCGCCCTCTAGCTGTAGGTGCGCAATCGACGTATACCTATGTCGGTTTGCGCAGGAGCGGCTGCCTGCCTCAGTATAACTGCGGCGGGCGGTCGGCAACCGGTTAATAAAGATGAGTTCCCCTTTAAGTACAAAGTGTCCTTGAAAATGATATTAGGATGTTGGCAAGCACGCTTCAATATGTATTATGCGAACCTTACGCTGGCGCCTTTTAAACACATTTAATGGTGGGGGCCCGGGCCCCTCATACTCCAGCCTGACACTAAGAAGCCTCTCAGCTGAATTGTTAAAAGTCATCTTACATTCTGTAAATGCATCCATTGTCAGCTGTATCTGCGCTCGCACTGAGCCAAGACATTATCTTGGAAATAAAATTGCTCTCAGACAGGACCGGTCTCCCCTGCACTTGACGATGGGGTTATTAGTTCCAAAACCTGCAGCAGCATCTGCTCTCTCCTAGCTTGAAATCATGTTTAATAACATGAAAATGGTCTCCAGCCAAATCCCCAAAGGGAGGGATGAGTCTGAACAAAAGGGTCCCAGCTCCCAGCGATTACCATAACAGATGTACTATCTGATGCATGACAGCTCTGTACTGCTGTGCCGTTTGTCAGCCTCATCTGCAAGAAACTTCTGTAATTGTATGCATTGTCAGAGGAAAGCGAACACTTGTCATTGCGGGGGAAACTTTATTTTTTTCATTTTTAAAAAAAATATGTTCATCAAAGTGATTAACGTTATGTAAATAATTGCTGAAACATTTATTTTAACCACTTACCCATTGGGTACTTATACCCCTTTCTAACCAGGCCAATTTTCAGCTTTCAGTGCTCTCACATTTTGAATGACAATCACTCAGTCATGCATCACTATACCCTTATGAATTTTTTATCCTTTTTTTCACACAAATAGAGCTTTCTTTTGGTGGTATTTAATCATCACTGGGTTTTTTGTGAACTATAAATTAAAAAAAAAAAAAGACCAACATTTTTGTAAAAAAAATGCATTTGTCTTCGTTTCAGTTATACAATTTTGCAAATTTAGTAATTTTTCTTCATAAATTTTGGCCAAAAGTAAGGCCCCTTTCACACATACGGTCCGTTTGCCCGTTTTTCATCCATCCGTTGACGGATGAAAAACGGACATCAATGCATCTCTATGTAAAAACGGATGACAACGGATGATCATCCGTTAAAATCCGTTTTCATCCGCTTCCGTCAATGTCCATTTTTTGGAACGGATGAATGCAATATTTTTCATCCGTCAAAAAACCGATCGGACGAAAAATGGATGTAAACAGACAAACAGTCCGTTTTTCATCCGATTTTGCATTGGTAGTGGATGTAAAAAAAACCAAACGGATGAAAAACGGATGCAAAACGGATGCAAAACGGATGCAAAACGGATGCAAAGCGGATGCAAAACGGATGGAAAAACGGATGGAAAAACGGATGGAAAACTGATACATTTTGACGTGACTGAACTGATGAACTGAACGGACCGTATGTGTGAAAGAGGCCTTATACTGCTACATATCTTTGGGGAAAAAAATAACCCAAGTATATATTATGTGGTCTTTGTGAAGGTTATAGAGTCTACAAGCTATGGTGCCAATTATTAAAAATGTATCACACCTGATGTGGCTTAGTGGTTGGCACTTCCACCTGGCAGCACTAGAGTCATCAGTCTGAATCCCAACCACGCAGTGGCGGAGCCAGAAGGTTAGCTGGGGTGGCAATTGACACCCCAGAAGAAATCCTTGCCACCCCTGTTGCCACCCCAATCCTGGGTGGGTGGATGACAGCGCCGCAGCGGAGGAATCACAGGGGATGAGGATCGCCGTACGGGAGGCGGGAGCTGCGGAGGGAGGAGGGAGGCGGATCAGATTCGGATGGAGAGCTGGTAGGCAGTGGGAGGGAGGCGGAGCGGAGGAATCACAGGGGAGCGCCCTGGGCGGTACCATTTACTAGAGGAGGGGGCGCAGGTGAAGTGCTCGCAGTCCGCAGAGTACACTGTGTATGTGTGGATGACTACTACACACCATCCGCTCTATGTAGCTGCAGCCTGCAACGATGTGCCGAGTGCGCTCCTGCACTTGGCACAAGCCTAGAACAGCAGAGCCCTTCCCTGTCAGCAAAGACACTCCCCCCTGACGTGACGTCACTGAGATGCCGGCGCCGGCGGGATGAAAGAGAGAGGAGGACTTACAGTCAGAGGAGAAGAGTGTGCTGCCAGGGCTGCCAGAGGAGGAACCAAGTTAGTAAGGCACAAGTAAGCAATACTTAGGATTGGGGGGGGGGTTTGGGGAGAGAGAGACTAAGGCTGTGGGGAGGTTCATTGCCAGTGATATTTGTAATATGCAGCATGAGGAGGTAATTCATTTCCACTGGTCATTGATGCATTAGTGACCGACCAGTGGCTGCTAATTAACCCCTATTTGCTGCATTAGTGGCACCAATGTCAGTGTTAACACTAACATTGGTGCCACTAATGCAGCAAATAGGGGTTAATTTACTGCCACTGGTCGGTCACTAATGCATCAATGACCAGTGGAAATTAATTACCTCCTCATGCTGCATATTACAAATATCATTGGCAATTAACCACTTGCTGACCCGTCGCAGTATATGTACTGTGATGGGGTGTCAGCTACAGGCGTGCGTCCCTGCCTGTTTCAAGGTTTCTGGCACATGCCCCCACCCACCTACTCCCCTGTGATTTGACACAGCAAGAGACTGTCAGCAGATCTCAGCCAATGATTCATGGCTGAGACCTGCTGATCGGCTGTGTCAAATCACAGCCCAGAGCTCTGTGTTGACAATACAGGGCTCTTTACAGAGGGAATGATCGCTTTTTCTTTCTTTTCCCTGCAAAGCAGAGAAAATAAAGAAATCGATCTGTAGTAAAAAGCAGCACATGTTACACATTGTTAGGCACACAATTAGCCCCTTGATTGCCCCTAGATGTTAACCCCTTCTTAGCCGGTGTCATTAGTACAGTGACAGTGTATAGTATTATCACTGATAACTGTATAAGTGTCACTGGTGATGTGGCAGTTAGTTCCCACAAAGTGTCAGGCCCGTGTCACGATCACAGTCCCACTATTAGGGTCCTTAAACAAGAATGATCTGATCAGATCCGCCTGTACGTTTTTCAGGTGGATCTGATTGGATGCTCCATGCATCCCTAAGGGGCAGCGGATGACACCTGCTGCTATCCGCTTTCGATCCTATCCATGAAATCCGGACGGATGGAAACCCTATTTTCCATCCATCCAGCGGATCGGATGGGATCGGATGAGAATGGACAGACGGTCCATTTTCATTCGATTCCCCCATAAAGGACAGCGGGAATCTGACACCTCTGTCTCCACACACAGAGCGGAGACGGAGCGGTCATCCGTCTGCTCAGCGGGGATCGGCAGATCGTTCCCCACTGAGTAGAACAGACTCCGTCAGCGGATGCGGACCATGTGAAAGGACCCTAAGTTGCTGATCACCACCATTTCTAGTATATATAAAAAAATTAAAAATTCCATTATATATCTCATTTGTAGGCATTTTAGCTTTCACACAAACACATTAATATACACTTATTTTTTTACTAAAGACAGCAGATTTCATTTTGGTCTAAATTATGGAAGAATTCTTTTTTTTTATTGGATGTTTTATAGCAGAAAGTAAAAAATATTTTTTTTTTCAAAATTGTTTTTTTCTTTTTTCATTCACATAATAAAAGCGAACACACACCAGTGGTATGCAAATACCCTCAAAAGAAAGCTTTTTTTTTTTGTGTAAAAAAATGACATACATTTTATTTGCATGATGGGGGTAAAATCTTCTAGAGCTCAAGTGGTTAATTAACCTCCCAGAGAGTTAACCACTGCAGCCAGTTCACATGGGGATCGCAGTCACTGCCATCAATGCTGGGGGTTATTAAATAAGCTAGCACCATTGCTGGGGATCATTGTTGCAGAAACTGATGCGAATGCTGTGGATTATTACTGCGTAAATTGGCTGCTGTTTTAAGTATTTTCTTGTTTTGAAATTACACTAAATCTTTCTTTACACCTGGGGGGGGAAAGGGGGGGCAGTTTGCCACTGCATCCTGTCCGCCAGCTGTATCCTGTCCGCCAGCTGTATCCTGTCCGCATGCTGTATCCTGTCCGCCACCTGTATCCTGTCCGCCAGCTGTATCCTGTCCGCCACCTGTATGTATTTATTCTGCCACAATTTTTTTGTAAAAAATCCTAAGTGTATTTTGATTGGTTTGCAAAAAGTTATTACATCTACAAACTATGGAACTTTTTATTTTTTAATTGTTTTTACTAGTAATGGCAGCGATCAGCAATTATTAGAGGGACTGCGACATTGCGGTGGACAAATCTGACACTAAATGACACTTTGTATATTGACCCCCCAAAATAATATCTTGCCACCCCTTTGCCACCCCTGTTTTAAAAGTCTAGCTCCGCCACTGCAACCACGGCACTACCTGCCTGCAGTTGCATGTTCCCCCTGTGCCTGCCTGGCTTTAATCCAGTTTCCTCCCACACTCCAAAGACATGCTGGTACAGTAGGTTAATTAGCTTCTCTTTAAATTGGCCCTAGTATGTGTATGTATGAATGTAAGTTAGGGACCTTAGATTGTAAGCTCCTTGAGGGCATGGACTGATGTGAACGTACAATATATATGTAAAGTGCTGCATAAATGACGGCACTATATATATACCTGTAATAAATAAATAAAACATGTGGGAAATGATACCCAATGCCAATCCAGAAAACTGAGGATGTAGTGTAAGTGCAAGGTGTTATTGGCCCGCCCCCTGATATGGCATCTCTATGGCACCTATAATTCATATTGTACTTGTGCAGAGTGTGGTGCTAATGCCATTGCGTCAGTGCCACTCTTTGCATCATTATGAATTGCCCAGCCTGGAGGGAGAGGACATGGCAACACCACATGATCATTATGAGGAATCATTAAGATCATTATTTTATTTCACCTAGAAAAAGATACATTAAAAAAATAATGTGGCTGGTGTTGGCTTATATTGTGGGGGGAGGCAATTGTTGCTGGGAGGGATCTACTGTTTAGGGAGTAGTCTACTGATATAGGCTGCTGGGAGATCTATTATTGCTGCAGAACTATATTGTTGCCAAGGCTCTAGTGTTGCTGGAGGACTCTATTGTTGAAGAGGGGTCTTATGTTGTTGGGGGGTCAATTGTTGCTGGGAGGGATCTACTTCTAAGGTAGGAGTCTACTGGTGTAGGCTGCTGGGAGATATATTGTTGCTGTATACTGTTGGTGGGGTTTCTATTGTTGCTGGGGGAGAAAATGGCGCCACGACTGTATCTCAGCCAATCAGGAGGGAGAGTTCCAGGACGGCCTAGGGACTCATGGACATTGCTGGTTAGAGATTGGGCACAGGTAAGTATTAGGGGTTCTGGGGGGGCTGCTACACACAGAAGGCTTTTTATCTTAATGCATAGAATGTGTAAAGATAAACAAACCTTCCTGACTTTACAACTCCTTTAAGCTACCGAGAGGGTCTTTTTAAAGCACCAATCCTTGTGCCTTGGCCACAAAACTTTGTCCTACCCAGGCAGGAGACTTGGGAGGCAAAGAACCTTCTTTCCTGGCAGGAGCCCAGAAGGCAAAAACCAGGATCCTTCACACTGACATCCTCTCCAGGCAAAGACGCTTTTAAAATGTAATACTATGCCGATATCTTTTCCAATTCGTGGCTACAAAAACCAAAGAAACTACACTATGTAGGGATCTCAACTCCCTACTCCCAACCCTTGTTTTTTTTCTAATTGCCAAGAATGCTTTATTTACCCTGGTGTACCCTGGTGTGTAACTTATGTGAATTTAACTTTTTATCCTCACTGTTAAGACGTTTTCTCAATTCCTTTCTCAAAGATGGGTGTCATTGGACGTAAGGGGAAGTCTCCTAGGAGATACTTTACAGGCAATAAAAACTTGGTAGCGATTCTTACCCTTCTTCACTGTCCTAAGTTAAAAAAAAAAGTAGTGTAGCACCCTCCTAGATAGATGCTAGAGAGAGTATAGTTTTGGATTTTTTCTGCTTACCAGAAAGATTGCCAGGTAAATCTATATTGTTCTCTGCCTATCAGAGAGCAGGATCTGCTATTGAGGTCTGCTCATAGTGCTCAGGTGCAGCTCAGTTTGTCTGAAGTGTTTCACACGTCTCCAAATTGGACAGCGGGAGGAAACCTGACAAATGAGTACACAGGTATTTAGTACAACCCTGGTGTTTGGCCGAGGAATGTGCCTCAGTGCATGTTGGGATACTATATAAATGCCAAGGGCACATGTGCTTGGGGTCTTTCAGCTGGAGAGCGAGGTCCCAGAGAAGTTGCCATGGGGCCTCAGATGGTCGACCTGAGGGCCTGAGAGTTAGAGGGGAACTGAACCCGGAGTTCCTGCAGAGCTGACTGGAAGGGAGACACTGGAAAGGATCTGATTCTGCATACAGTGAGTACAGATCTGTGTCAAGGGGCCTGTCCTGAGTGGGCCATCCCTTCAGATAGAAGAGTCAGTGGACAGGTGTCAGTCAAGGGGATGCTAGAGAGTGTCCTGAAGATAATGTAGCGCATCAGGTCTGTTGCTGGAGAAAGAGCAAGAAGCCGTAACCCCTTCCTTACAAGTTGCAGTATGGTTAAAGCAGTGTGACTGCGTCCACAAGTAACCTGGTGAGGCCAAGTGAGAGTTGTCCTTATCAACTGTAAATAGTTCAAGTTGGAGTATCCCACTATTCCCTTCTCCCATCCAAGTTACACAATAAATGCCAAAAACCGAAAACCCCTGGACTGTTTATTGAGTAATGAGCCATTGTGAGTACGGATGGATGTCCCTAAGTGACTGTATGCAGGTAATCAGAGGAGGCCCAAGAAGTCATCATACAGCAAGCCCTAAGGGGACAGTGCTACAGTAGTATTGCCAAATACCAATATTGGGTTTTAATATGGGTTTTCCTCTGCTCCAATGCAGCCAGATTACATAGAGCTTTTCACGTGTGCACTGGGTGTGTCTTTTAACGTTTGTGCAGTTTAACTTTTTGTTTGTCCACTTCATGTACATCAATCATGGTCAAAGAGCTTGGCCCTGATTGGTGGCTGTGTGAAACTTCTTGATACTGACACCTTTACACATCAGACTTTCGAGGCAGCAAGAAGCCTGCAATGGATGTATATTCCACAGGCATGTCCCATTAAATGACCTTACTACTACATTAAAATGAAGATTTAGTTGTGAGTTACAACACACTGTGCATTACCTAATCACCTTATGCACAATCTTGCTAAATGAGCCAGATACTGGTGGTCTTCTCCCAACTTTCTGGCATTGTGAACATGTTCAGTTCCTTTTGTTGCTTAATAATAACACCCACATTGTAAAGGAAAAGTTTGTTCTACCCAGCGCTGCTAATATATTATTGATAAATGGTGCTTATTATACAGCGCTGTATGTCACCACAGCATTTATTTCTGAAAGCTGAAATGGAAACGGTCCTTTACTAATGAATCAAGCATTAAAAAAATGAATTAAACTGACAGAAGGGTGCCTGTTGAAAAATGTGGCACATTAGCCTAGAGCTGAAAAACTAGGAAGTAATTAAGAGCAATTAATTTTAAGTAAGTTTGGAAACCCTGTAACATTGCTTTGTTTTTCAGTTTTTAAGAAACTTTGAAAAATAGTTACTGTATGCTCAATGTTGATCAGTCAAGTTTGGGTGGGCAACTCAACTCTGGGCTGCCAAAGTGATATTAAGTGATATTAAGTCCCGGTTCACACTGAGGCGACCTGTGAGGCGACCTGGTCGCCTCACAGGTCGCCGTAGGTCGCCTCCCATAGGGAAGCTGCGGACCCGTTCTAATAGGAGCGACACAAGTCGCTCCGACTTAGAAAAAGGGTCCGGAGCTTCTTTGGGGCGACCAGGAGGCGACCGCCATAGACTTCAATGTTACGAAGTCCGTGCCGGCCGCTCCGAGGTAGCGTCGCTCGTATGTGAACGGGCACTAAAGGCAATTATTTTTTTTAAAATAACAAACATGTTATACTTACCTGCTCTGTGTAGTTGGTTTTGCACAGATCAGTCCTGATCTTCCTAAAGCTACGATTAGTCCAAACTATAAAAATAAAAAATAAAACAGGGATTTTTGAAGATCACATTGGGTAACAAAGTGATCATTCATAAAACACATACTGGATCCTCAAAAATTGGATTTTTAAGGCAATCCACACAATTTTGTATAAGGCCTCATGCACACTGGACGTTTTTGGAGCTGCTGTTAGCAGCGTCAGACTTTTTTTTTTGCAGCTGCAGAACGCCCATCCATGTTATTCTATAGCCTCATGCACACATAGAGCTTTTAGGAGCTCCAAGTGGCATAGGCGTTTTACAGCTCCAAAAAAAACCCAGGAACTGTGCGTTCTGGAGCTGCAGCGTCAAGCTGTAAAAACGTCTGGCGTTGCTAAAGGCTGAATAACGTTGCTTAACGTGCGTTAAGCCACGTTATACGTTTTTTTTTCTTCCATTCAAAATCAATGGTTCCCTATGGGAGCCTATTGATTTGAATGGAAGTCGCACCATTCCATTGGCGGCGCGACTTGCGCAGTGAGAATCTTGAGGGGGAACTCCACACCAAAATGGGGAAAAAAATGGCGTGGGGTTCCCCCCAAAATCCATACCAGACCCTTATCCAAGCATGCAGTCCGGCATACCAGGAAAGGGTAGGGGACGAGCAGAAAGTGAAAAATATGTTTGTTTGTTTTTTCAGAATTGTCGCTCTTTTTTTGTTTATAGAGCAAAATATATAAATCGAACAGCTAATCAAATACCACCAAAAGAAAGCTCTATTTTTGGGAAAAAAGGACATCAATTTTATTTGGGTACAGTGTCGCACAACCGTGCAATTGCCCATTAAAGTAAAGCAGTGGCGAATCGCAAAATATGGCCTGGTCATTAAGGGGGAAAATTTTCCGGTCCAGAAGTGGTTAAATGAGATTGTAGCAGGGAAAACCAATGCATTTCGATATATACAGTAATACCAGTTCTTCTTCAGGGATTATTTGCCATTGTCTGCAAAATAATAATATACTTCAAATAGAGTACTACACAGATAAAGATATCTTGACCATTTTAAATAAATGATAGAAAACCAGCTTACATTTTCGGTAAAACCATTTAGTATGAATGCATCCATAGGGGAGAAGTCTCCCAGACGTTGCAAAAAGGATCACTGGAAATACATTTCCATTCAGGGGCCCTAAAGAAAAGGGGGGGATTTCGGGCTACGCCAAGTATATATATCTATATGCCAATAGAGAAAAAAATAAATATTAAACTTCTGTTGCGCAGGCTAAGGAAGCCACAGGTATGACTGGGGTGCAATACTTACTATACTTGAAATACTGCAATCTGACCAAACTAGGATGGCCAAAAAGCCAAATATCGGCAGGACGCCTCAAGATATAAAATGGCTGGCAGGCTTAGCAATCCACAGGTAAGCAATATCCCATTCCTCTCGAGGAGAGGACAACAAATGGCGTCGGAGGCAATCCCGGCATCTCCCTATATGTACACGCTGACAATGAAGTCATGTGCCACCATGTCATGTGCCACCACATCACTTCCAGTCCCCAGGAAAAACAACATCCGAATCGCAGCCATATTGGAGACAGAAAGCCACCGACATGGGAAGTTCTTCCAGCGACTGAGAGCGAGTTGAAAAACCACCATCCAGCCACGGCCTGACAAGAAAGAAAGGAAGCCCCCAAGGTATCTGCGCGGGGGCTTTCCTGTGTGGGATGCAAAGTCTAAGGCTACAATATTAAAGAGACTAAATCTCCATTCAAACCATTACATAAATTATAATATTAGGCTTCGATAGATATTGAACAAGTTGGAAAAGTCACATATAAAGAAATAATGTGCAAACAAAAACGAACATCGTTCATTTTAACATATTAAAAAATAAACTCCATTGATGTGTATCTGAGCAAACAGATGAAAAATGTGATAAAAAAAAAAAATAAATTAATAATATTTAGAAAAATAGGACCCACAGGGGAGGGATGTTGGACACTCAGTATGATATATAGACATGTATCCAAAGGGTATCTCAGTCTGTTTTACCAGAACTGAAGCCCTCCAAAAAAGGTCTGAAACTCTCATTTTCATTGAGACCAGGGGGAGTTGTGGCATTTAGGTTTTTTAATCCAGCGCATCTTGCGCTGGAGAAGAGCCTTATTCCAATCACCCCTAGAATAGGGATGTGAATGCGGTCCAACACCAGAAACGTAATTTTTGGCATTCTATATTTATGGTATTTTGCAACATGTCGACCAAGAGGTAGATACAAATTACCAATTCTCATACTTAGTAAATGTTTACTAACTCTTTGTCCCAGTTCTTGTCGTGTCTTCCCTATGTAGAAGGAACCACACAGGCATTGCACCAAATACACCACACCTCTAGTTTTGCACTTTGCAAAGTGTTTGAAAATTTGTTTCCAGTGATCCTTTATGCAACGTCTGGCTATACTCGGGAGACTTCTCCCCTATGGATGCATTCATACTAAATGGTTTTACTGAAAATGTAAGCTGGTTTTCTATGGTTTATTTAAAATTGTAAGGATATCTATATCTGTGTAGTAGTCTATTTGAAATATATTATTATTTTGCAGACAATAGCAAATAATCCTTGAAGAAGAATCGGTATTACTGTATATATCGAAACACGTTGGATTTTTCCTTGCTACAATCTCATCTAAGCTGCTTCTCAGCTATGCTTGTGAATGACATTTTTTGCTTTTTCAGTACAACTGTAATAATTCTATTACTACCCTACCATATAAGTATATGCTGTGTGCTTTTATCTTGATTATGGTTTGTCTTTTCTAATATATCTCATTAATAAACATTCTTATATTTATTCAACATTGTTTGGATTGCCTTTAAAATCCAATTTTTGAGGACCCAGTATGTGTTTTTATGACGTATTTAGGCATGATGGCAATCACACCTTCAGCCACCTAGTCACTATTCAATTGTATAACAAAATTATCTTTTTTCAGTTTATTTCATATGTACTGGAGTTTGGGTAATCATTTTGTCTCTGGTATTCTTGTCTAGTTGTTCTTGACACCTTGAAGTGTTGCCCAGACTATCTTTTTAGTTTTGGACAGAGTAAGGAAGGGTCAGAACCTCTTTCAGAATTCCATTGCAGTCTATGACCCTGTTGGGGAGATATCTTTTCACTTCCCATCCCAAAGACACAAGAGAAGACATTTCACCAATGGAGACATAGATAGCAAGAAAAAAAAGACATTCTAACTTTTCACCACTCGACTAAGTACAGAACTTTTGGATATATTAGAAAACTTGTTCTGATAGCTATTTCTTCTCCTGTAGTTAGCATTTATTCACTGTCAAAATCTTGAGGAGGCATCAACTTGTCAGCTGTAGTGTTGGATCCCACTAGTCTTTCTTCCGACATCTCAATTTTTAGGCAAACAAACCAACCAGAACACACTGTAAGTTTCTAACAAGTTGAGAAACGTTCTTTTACAAAAACTGGTGTGCTCATTTTTGTCTCCTAGGGGAACTCCTCAGCCTAATCCTAAAACCTATGCAATGCATTGGGCGGTTGGATTGGGGGACATTGGGGAGTTTATGGCTAGCCTTCCACTCTGCTTGATACAACACCAAGCAGGTCACACCATTATAAAGCAGTACTGAAAGGTAATTCCTTTGTTCCTTTGTAGCATTCCTGGAAAAGCATTTACTTGGTGATTAGTGAACTCGTAAAGGGTCTCTTTAGGCAGCCAAGAGCCCCTTTATGAGTTCACTAATCACCAAGCAAATGTAAACCCCGCAGAGTGAAATTCTGGATCTGAATCCACCAAACCACCATTTTCACCTGTCACTTGAAACAAGAATAAATGTTTTTATCAGAACGTATTTGAATTCTACTTGTGCACTGGAAAGTTTTGGCAGTTTTCCCTAACTGGAAGCTTTCCTTTAAAGCCCAACTCCAAAACTTTGTTTAATTTGGGATAGAGCCAGGAAGGGTTACGTTGGCCATATACACCATACAATATAATTGTAAAACATCTGTGCAAACTTCTTTAGATTTACAAAAAAAAAGAAGGGTCTACCTAATGCAAATTGTATCTCTTTAGTAAGGCTCTCCTACTAAAAAATAGTTTGTAGATCCAAAAGAGATACAGTCAGATTCTTTAGTGCCTAATCAGCTTTAGGTCAGGTTCACATTTGCTGATTCTGTGAAAAGCAATCTATAGTGGATCGCTGTGAAGCAGTCGCTGTCAGACATTTAGGAAGCAATCCTAAATGCCTGTTTTTTTGTTGCAGTTTTCAAAGGGATTTTTTATTGTTTTTCTGAATTTACAGTGGGATAAACGTGTCACAAATGGGAGCCAAAGGGTTCCGCATGTCAACTCAATATGCCACGGTAAATTTTCTGTGATGCAAAGTATCGCGGGCACAGCACGTGAACATCCATCTCCAGCTGTATGGTAGGCATTAAGTGGGTGGTTAGGGGAGGTAAAACCACAGCTAGAACCATGGCTTTACCACCTTTTTTTCCAACCCTGGCCACCCATGTCTACCCCTCATTTTTTTGTATAGATATCCAGGGATAAGAAGTGAAGGAAAATCTCCTAAATAGGTAGACTTCGTGATCTTACAAGAATTCATGAGAAAGCTATCCAATGGAGACACATGTAAAAAGACAGTTACAAAAAACAACTCCTGACAAGGTTTGTATTGTTCTCTGTGTTTTTTTTAGTCAGATTAATGACCACACCACCCATTTCTTGTATAGGCATTGCAGGGACAGTAGGTGAAGATGAAAATCTCCTTAATGGGATTGCAGACAGAAAAAAAAGCCCGACAAAAATATCCATAACTAAAAAAAAATCTGGGCAGCAGTTAGGCTTTAGCTGATGTAAGGCATGTTGGGATTTGCAGGTCGTTCACAGCTGGAGAGCAGGTGACGCTTCCCAGATATTGAGAAGAAGGAAATGTGAAGCGTTGTCCATCATTTCTGAACTTTTCTGGAATGTTTGCAATCTCTGTTTTTTCCATCAAGAAGAAAGAAGTAATAGATAGTAAGAGGCAGGGAGATGTTTGACATAATGCAACTAATTAAATCTGAAGAATGCCGTCAAGAATTTTCCTCTCTTAGGAACAGTCGGAGTCGTGTTTACTGCACTGCGATCCAGCCTTTTAATGTTTTGCGGAGAGCCACCAATCAATACATCTCCATTAGAAGTGGAAAACAGAGACACAACTTCATGTCTGAAGAGCAGAATGTGACAGCGGCTCCTTATCTGCAGTCTATTGCTAGAGTTCTCCTGATACTTTATATATGTAGGAGCCAATTTAATCCGTACAACACGCCAAAGAAAGGAAGAAGTTATAGCAAACCACTGATTTGTTCTGTTTTATTTCTGCTTTTTTTCTTCTATAAAAATAACAAACATCGTACTTCTTAGAATGAGGTAGTGCGTCTCAATCTGTTTCCTTTTCCATTGTCTTTAAGGCCAACAACACCCAATTTGATATTTTGGTTTTGGGGAGGTTCTTGTGGGCTGAGTCACCCATCGTCTTCTTACATCGGTGATGACATTTCTCTTGTGCAGTATATATAGAAAACTGAGTAATGGCAGAAAAAAAACAGGTGGTCTATCAAGCCCACCCCATTTTCTATATTATTTTTATTATATTTATTTTTATTTATAAAAAATATATACTTTTAGAGCCCATTCACACTGCTGCGACTTGTCAGGCGACTTGTCAGCCTGACAAGTCGCGGTCGGTCGTGGTCCATTGAGTAGTACAGGATCCGTTCTAATAGGAGCGACACAAGTCGCTCCGACTTAGAAAAAGGGTCCTGTACTACTTTGGGGCGACCTCGGAGCGACTTGCATAGACTTCCATTATGGGAAGTCCCTGCAAGTCGCGCCGAAGTCGCAGTGCACAGCGGTGCACGCGACTTCACAGGTCGCCCCCCGAAGTCGTGTCGCCTCAGTGTGAACCGGCTCTAATTGAGCAAACAGAAAAAAATCTAAATCAAATATATATTTGGCGTGACTACCGCTTGGCTTCAAACCAGCATAAATTCTTACACTTGCACACTTTGTACACTTGCACAAAGTCAGGGAATTTGTAGGATTAGAGTCAGGAGTAGTATTAACAAAATATACAAAGCAGGGGCTAATGATCATCAATTTCATAAGTAGGCTGAAACACAGCCCTTAACTGAAACAGAAACAGAAACAGCTGTGTAGGAGGCTTAAAACTGGTTGAGGAACAGCTTAACTTTGCTACTAAGCTGAGGTTGTGGAAGACAGTTTCATGTCAAAGGTCATACACCATGGCAAAAGTCGGCACACCAACAAGACACAAGGTAGTTATACTGCATTAGCAAGGTCTCTCTCAGGCAAAGATTTTAACCACTTAAGCCCCGGAAGATTTTACCCCCTTCCTGACCAGGGTTTTTTTGCGATTTTTTACTGCGTGACTTTAACGGACAATTGCGCGGTCGTGCGACGCTGTACCTAAACGAATTTGACGTCCTTTTTTTCCCACAAACAGAGCTTTCTTTTGGTGGTATTTGATCACCTGTGCGATTTTTACTTTTTGCGCTATAAATAAAAAAAAATATCGTAAATTTTGCAAAAATAACAATATTTTTCACATTTTTTTTATATGAAATTCCCCCCCAAAAAAATGTAAAAATCAAAATATTTTAACATTTTTGGCCAATTTGTTTTCTGCTACATATGTTTGGTAAAAAAAATTGCAAAAAGCGTATTTTGATTGGTTTGCGCAAAAGTTATTGCGTTTACTAACTAAGGGAAAGATTTCTGTCATTTTTGGTGTTTTTTTTTTAACGTGTAATGGCTGCGATCTGCGATTTTTTTTGCGGTACTGCGACATTGCGGCGGAGAGATTGGACCCTTGACTGACATTTTTGACACTTTTGCGGTTACCAGTGACATTACTGCAGTAATCAGTGCTATACATATGCACTGTTACTGCAAAATTACACTGGCAGGGAAGGGGTTAACTTTATTGGGGAGGGAGGGGTTAAGTGTGTCCCTAGGGGCGTGCTTTCTACTGTGATTGGCTGTGGCTACTAGTGTAGGAACAGTGATCAACGGTCCTACATAGTAGAACTGTCTGATCACTGTTTCTACACAGGGGAGAATGACAGGCGGCTTGTTTACATCAGCCGCCTGACTTTCTCCCTCTGTACCGACGATCGGCGAGTGACCGGCGGACATCGGGTCCACCGGTCACACGCACTAACTTCCCTGTGAACGAGCCGCGGCGGGCGCGCGCCTCCGCGGGCACGCGTTTGCCCGCTATTGGCTCACAAGGAAGTGACAGGCAAGTGACGTACCGGTACGTCACTCTGCCTGGCCGGGGCTGACCGCCGCAGTATATAGTCGTGCGGCGGTCGGCAACCGGTTAAAGCAGACTGGGGTTTCAAGATTTTCTGTTCAAGCTCTTTTGAAGAAGCACAAAGAAACGGGCAACGCTGAGGACTGTAGATGCAGTTGTTGGCCAAGAAAACCTAATGCAGCAAATAAAACACATATCATGCTTCCTTCCCTTTGACATCAGAAGATATCCAGCAGTGCCATCAGCACAGAACTGGCAGAAACCAGTGGGACCCAGGTATGGCCATCTACTGTCTGGAAAGGTCTGGCCAAAAGTGGTCTCCATGGAAGACTAGCTAAACACAATGGGGGTGGGATATTACATGCAGATGGAGGATTTGCCTCCCTGTTATTCTAAGATGCAGGCTGGAGAGGTCTGTGACTGGCAGAAATCTGCCAACAGCAGGTTATTTCCCCAAAATAATAAAGATTTGATTTCAAATATACATTATATTTGTATGCCAATTTAAAACAATTTATTGATATTAATTACTTATTTTTACTCTGTATCCCAAAGGCTGTTTCTTTGATTTTGAACATGTGACCAGCAGCAGAGGATTAGAAGCTCCTCCTGCTTATGTTTCCCTGCAGACAGCCTGGGAAAGAGCTGGGTCATGTGACAGCTGTATATAGATTAGGGAAAAGGTACTTAGATGTTTTTTTAATTAAAATAATTACAGTGCCATAATCCATATACAGAAATAGAAGGAACAATGTAATATTATATTTAGTATCACTTTAAAAGAAGAAGGACAATATCTTCCTCCAAGTAAAGTTAAAGTATATGTAATGCTCAAACATGAATATCAAAGTGACCCTATCAATAAAATTGTATAGACCTCCCCCAGCCTGTGAAAAGACATAAAAGCAAATTCAGCACAGTAATAATCTCATCTTTCTGTCACTTTGCTTTCTTCTCCAATCAGCATGCTCCTTGTTATCACATGAACTGATTGTACAGGGCTCTGCTGTACAAGCATTGAAAGAGACTCTCAGTCAAGTTCAGGCACTCAGTTTGCTTGAATTTCAAAGTAGATTTAAGGATATATTGATAAACACAGAGCTGTATTAAAGAGGAGCTCCAGGCTCCTTCAGAAAAAAATAGTCAGCAGCTACAAATGCAGTAACTGCTGACTTTTAATATGACACCTGTCCAGAGATCCCGCCATCTTCTCACCGATTCTTAAATCAGCTTTGGGTAAAGGCATCAGCATCTGTAGTAAGGGACGAAACGCGTCGGAAGGAGCCTACGGTGTGTGACGCTAGCACGGACGGGGGACATGGTGGCCATCTTGTACATACAACTGGAGGAAACATGACATGCGGATAACATCTTGCTAAAATGTGAGTTGCTACATTTTGTTTTCAATAAACAAGTGCAGTGCAATAAACACGTTTTTTTAAAAACATATTACGCTATGAGCGATATTTTGCCTTATCTCCATATGAGCTGAGGATTCCTCAAGAAAGGGAGATAGGTTACCAGGGAGTATATACGTAGGGAGGATCATCTCTGCTGCCGATACTCGATTTAAGATCTCTGCGATCTGTGACCCCTCTAATGAGGGTCATTGATATCTGGTAAGAGTCAGTGTGATGAAACTTGCTGATGGCTCTTCTTTATTTTCACCCTTAAGGAGATTGATCGGCTTTGAGTGGACACCTCTTCTGTGTTTTTTTTCCCCTGAATGTGGACTTGGTGTTTTCATATTTACTATCTAGCGCTACACCTTTCATTTCATTTTCATCATTAAAATCCAGGAGCAGCAGCATTTTGGCAAAAAAAAACATTTGACGCATGTACAGTCGTGCTAATGTGTCTAAACGTGTGTTATTGGTAGGCGCGTGAAATGCATGAGCTCAAATTTATTTCAACAGCCTTTATAAATCATTATTCTGGCTAATTAAATTAATAAACACCCAAGCACTTGATGTGCGTAAACGTGCTTACATGCACTTACAAGCTTAAACTTGCGCTTAATTTATAAAATAAGGTCTGCAGGTATCGACCGCAGAATTTGCTCTTGGATACGGAATTGGCTAAAAGGGCGTGTCCAAAGGGTGGTAATAAATAGCGCATACTCAGACTGGTCTGAGGTGGTAAGCGGGGTCCCCCAAGGCTCAGTCCTGGGACCAACCTTGTTCAATTTATTCATAAACAGCATTGAGGACGGGATCAGTAGTTCGATATCAGTTTTTGCAGATGACACAAAATTGGACAGGGCAATAACTGCACAGCAGAGGCGTAACTAGAACCTTCAGGGCCCCGGTGCAAGAAACCATGAAGGGCCCCCTGGCGCCCTGGGGCCCTTTACTCTAGTTGCGGGGCCCTTTATTACAATGAGGGAAGGGAGAATTCTGAAGGGGGGGCAGCACAGAAGGGGGGGACCAGGGGAGCACACAGGGGCCCAGAGACAGCAGAACACAAGTATACTGGATAGGAGAAGTGGCGGGGGGCAGCGTACAGAGGAACTAATCTCCTCCATTTTCCTCCTGCAGCTACAGAAGGAAAAAGGAGGACAGTGATTTCTCTACATGCTGCCCCCACCGCCCCTCCTATTCAGGTGTACAGGGGAGCCACATGGGCCCCCTTGAGCATGGGGCCCGGTTGCGATTGCAACCCCTGCAGTTACGCCCCTGCTGCACAGCATGAAGCAGATATCCTACAGAATGACCTAGACAAAGTTACGGAGTGGGCAACGACATGGCAAATGAGGTTTAATGTTGAGAAGTGTAAGGTTTTGCACTTGGGGACTAAAAACATAAAAGCACAATACACTTTAGGGGGGGATCCCTTGGGGGAATCAAAAATGGAGAAAGATCAGGGAGTCTTGGTAGATGATAGACTAGGCAATAGCATGCAATGTCAATGCAGAGATAAGACTATAGTCCTTCCACTTTATAAAACTCTGGTCCGACCACATCTGGAGTATTCTGTCCAGTTCTGGTCGCCAGTCTTCAGGAGGGATGTGTTGGAGCTGGAGAGAGTCCAGAGAAGGGCAACTAAACTAATTAGGGGATTGGAGGACCTTAAAGCGGTTGTAAACCCTAAAATAAAAAAAAATAAAAAAAAAACCTGCAAGACAAAGGCATAATGAGCTAGTATGCATTGCATTAGAACGAAGCCCCGACACGGACCCCTGGACATCGCTGCGGGCGCTGCCATGATCCCTCGCCTTCTCTTCCGGGTTCGGCGGCTCCGGCGCGGTGATTGGCCAGAAGAGACGGCTCCAGCGCGATGATTGGCCGGAGCCGCGATGACGTCACTCCCGCGCATGCGCGCGGGAGTGATTTTCCGGCAAGCTCCCGGCAAACATAATTGAAGGTCCCCCCGAACCTTCAGAGCGCATGCGCCACTCGCCACTCGCGCGAGCGGCTGCATGCACTGTAAATATCTCCTAAACCGTGCCGGTTTAGGAGATATTATTTGTACCTACAGGTAAGCCTTATTATAGGCTTACCTGTAAGTAAAAGTGTCAAAAAGCGGGATACTACCGCTTTAATTATGAAGAGCGTCTGCAATCGCTTGATTTATTCTCCCTGGAGAAGAGACGTCTGAGGGGGGACATGATAGCAATTTATAAATATCTCAATGGTGATCTCGGCATAGAAAAACAGCTATTCAGTTAAAGGGATTGCATGAGGACGCGAGGACATACAATGCGATTAGAGGAAAAACTTTTTAACCTCAGGCAATGTGGGGGGTTCTTTACTGTTAGGGCTACATGATTGTGGAATTCTCTACCACAAGAGGTGGTTTCTGAGGGAAGTATGGTGGCTTTCAAAAGACTCTTAGACGTACATCTCAAGGATCAGAACATTCAGGGGTATGAGAGATGATTACAGCCACACACACCTACACAGGTTGAACTGGATGGACTATTGTCTTTATTCAACCTCACATACTATGTAACAAGTGTCAGACGTCTTTTCTGCCAAAGCACTGCTAAAGGCATTAGGAGACCTGTGTGCACATGCCCTTTGCAGCCTGTATAAAATGCTTACTTGTACAAGAACGTAATGAAAAATATTTTAAATCCGGTTTATAAACTTGTAAACCTTAAACAATGCAGATTGAACAATAATCATGATCATTTCCCTTTAATAATCAAAACGTTGAAAAAGGAAATGAATAGATCTGCAGGTAATACAGAAACCCTATAAAGAGTTAAAGCGAAATCCCCCAATATTTTAGGTCTGTGTTTTTTAATAGAAGTTGCTGCACCATTTATTTCATCTTCATCATTTTGTATCCATTACCGCGAGTTTCTCAAGTCATTTGCTTGTCAGGCGCTGGTAGAAGGGGTAATTTGTTGCTGGAGGATGGAGGATGACAGCCGCCCCCTTCTCGGTGGGTCTACAGTTTTCAATTCTCGTCCTGCTGATAGATGAAGAGATTGTTTCGTGTTGATCTTTCTCCTCCAGTTTCGTGTTTATACAATGTCTCTGTGTATGTCCTGGGTGGAGCTCGGTCTGCAGGATTTTCAGGGGGTCATATCAGGATACCACCTTGCCACCTGCGTAAAGAGAGAACATCCTCGCTTTCCTGGGCTCATCATAATCCAAAAATAATTTATTTTAGAATTCATTTAGACGGTTATTGCTGTGTCCTGTAAACAATCACATGCATTAAAATGTAATTCCATTTTATTTATTTTTTTTTAAAGGGGGGGGGGGGGTGTAGAGAATGGTTTGAAGCCAATGCTGATGTGTAAGGGATCCCAGGTTGCTAATACATATAAGTACATTTGTTGAACATCATCTCTGGCTTGCTTTACAATTAAAAGGTCCATTAGGCTGGGTTCACACTATTGCAATATCACACGTGTGATTCGCACTGCACTGCTGTGCAGATCACATGTGATGTCTGTGCAATGCTAATTCAGCCATACAGATTGTATGGCTGAATTTGCATCGCATTCAGCCAAAAATGGTGCAGGATCCTTTTTTGCTCTGTACTGGAATCCGATCGCATGAGTGTTCACACCCATAATAAACAGGCAAAAAATTTGGGGGAGCATACCCATGTATTTCTAAAGCTGCTGCAGCTATGAACCAAGAGACATGTATATTAAAAAAGAATAGCGTGCAAATGCAAAAGAAATAACTACCAAATCTGAAGACAATCCATAAATAAAAATGGGGGTTTGGTCCCACCATATGGCCATATTGTGCTCAAGCCCACTACTGCGTCAAAGTACCCCATTATCAGTGGGTCCTACACTATCCATGAAAAAGAGATGAATCCAGCCTTTCTAACCCTTGGAGATAATACTCCTTGCTGGGAAGGATGTGCAAATGCACTACAGGGGACTCCTCCTATATCCACTTGATGGTGGACACTGATTGAGTACAGGTGTGTGTGGGGGGGTGGGGAGGGTTGCTCAACCTCGATAGTCTGGTCAGACTGAATACATAATAAACAGGCAAAAAATTTGGGGGAGCATACCCATGTATTTCCAAAGCTGCTGCAGCTATGAACCAAAAGACATGTATATTAAAAAAGAATAGCGCGCAAATGCAAAAGAAATAACTACCAAATCTGAAGACAATCCATAAATAAAAATGGGGGTTTGGTCCCACCATATGGCCATATCGTGCTCAAGCCCACTACTGCCCACCCCCCCACACACACCTGTACTCAATCAGTGTCCACCATCAAGTGGATATAGGAGGAGTCCCCTGTAGTGCATTTGCACATCCTTCCCAGCAAGGAGTATTATCTCCAAGGGTTAGAAAGGCTGGATTCATCTCTTTTTCATGGATAGTGTAGGACCCACTGATAATGGGGTACTTTGACGCAGTAGTGGGCTTGAGCACGATATGGCCATATGGTGGGACCAAACCCCCATTTTTATTTATGGATTGTCTTCAGATTTGGTAGTTATTTCTTTTGCATTTGCGCGCTATTCTTTTTTAATGTTCACACCCATGCAATCTGATTTCTGCACCATTTGACAGTACACACTGCGATCTGCAAACCAATTGGGGGTGTCATTAACTTTTGTATTGACCACAACGGTTCGCATAGGGCATGCGATGCGGGAACCTGCACTGGAATCACGCTAGTTCCCACACTGCAATAGTGTGAACCCGGGCTTGAAGTTGGTTTTATAACTGGGCAAATAGATGAGGACTGTTCATGACCAAGGCTAGGATCACACATATGCAATGCGGGAACCAGGGCAATTCCAGTGCGGGTTCCTGCATCTCATGTCTCTCACAGGCAGTTCACAGCCCTATGCAAACCGCTGCGGGTGTCAATACAAAATTAACAACAACTCCAGATCAGTTCGCAGATCGCAGTGCAAACTGTGTAATGGTGCAGGAATCGGATCACATAGGTGTCAATACCCATGTGATCCGATTCCAGTGCTGACCAAAAAAAGGGTCTTGCGCCATTTTGGTTTGAATGCGATGTAAATTCAGCCATACAATCTGTATGGCTGAATTTGCATCGCATGTGATCTGCACAGCAACGCAGTGCAAATCACATGCAATATCTGACACTGCAATAGTGTAAACCCAGTCTAAAGGGAGGAACAAGTCAGAAAAGGTTAGAAAATGCAGTTCAATATGGAAGGGGTGTATGTCTTACTGGATTGGTGGCTGAAGGTCAGAAGGGCAGGGTGGAGCGGCAAGGGTTGTTCATCTAAAGCCCCGCACACATGGGCTGAATATCGATCATGCCCCTTTGACAGAAGCCGGAGACAGAAGCCGGAGGCTCGGCTGGCTTCTGTCAGACCGGCTGCCATACACACGGGCCGACAGCCAGTTTCTATTGAACCGGCCAACATTCGGCCCATGTGTACAGTAGCTGGTCCGACCAGCTGAGCCTCCAGCTTCTGTCAAAGGGGCATGATCGATATTCGGAACATCAGATTGTTAGTACAGGATCTCCTCCCAAGCTAGTGTGTACGAGGCTTAAAGGATGCTGGGTGAAGAGGTGTAAGGGAAATTTCCCTACTCACTCTAGTCTTGTGGTTCATTATAAGTCAATCATTGTAGGGAGGTATTCTTACTTTATTGTAGGCTAAATGTATATGTTGTACTTTTACTTTTTGACTATATATATATTTATTATTTTTTGTACAGGTGGTTGGATTCATAGTGGTGCTAGCTGCTTCCTATAGTATATAGAGGTGAGTAATAGGTGGTTTATACACAGGGATAGCATGGAAAGTTTTTCACAAAAAAAAAAAACTGTCACAGCAGCTAGATGGTTCAGGGGGTCTTTGGGGGGTAAATTAATTCTTAAATTAATACAAAACTGGGGGGGCATCTCGTTATAGTGCTTCTACTTGGTTAGTTACTGGAGGTTCTCTCAAGAGTAAGTCCACGTTCACATTGGTCTGATTTGACATGCAATTTAACATGTCAAATCAGAGGCAATTGCTGGCAATGGCACTGTCCAAATCGGTGCAACGTCAACTTTGCGGCGCCACACCGATTCCCAAAAGTAGTTTCTGCAGTAACCCACACAGATGTCTGTGAAATCGCCCCTGAAGTTGGACTGAAATACCAGTGTAACGTTAAAAAACCCTACCCCGTGAAAATTCCCTACCCTCGTCACTTTTCTTTGGAGTCGAGATCAGGGAAGTCTGACGGGTTGGAGCGGAGATGATTTAATGTTGGAGCAGAGATGATTTAATGTACGCGTGGCAACAGCTGATGCGGTGTAACGTTAAAAAACACTACCCCGTGAGAATTCCCTACCCTCCGCAGCTCTGAGCATGCGCAGTGGGAAGCGGCTCAGCTGTTGAATGACATACGTGCACAGGAAGTGACGAGGGTAGGGAATTTTCATGGGTTGGGTTTTTTCACGGAACAGCGGCTTAAAATTGTGCGAGTTCAGCTGAACTCGCACAATTTCAAAACGGCCCAGTGTGAACCTGGGCTTAGGTCTGTTTGAGTAAGTACACGTGAGTCGTATCTTATTCAAGCCGGTCGGGGGGCATGGGTGATTCTAGTTATGAACTTTGCCTTTTGTGCTAACATTCCTGTGTGATTCCTGTATGATTTGATTGCAGTATGTTTTCAGCCCATTTATTTGAATGGGTTGAAATCACACTCCACCGCACCAAAAGTAGTGCATGCTGGTACTTCTGTACCATGTGATCTGGTGCAGGCAAATGCACTGCATCTGTGACCTGTGTTTGGGATGTAGTAAGCATTGAATTGACACCCATTGCAGACCGCAAGGGCAGTGTTTTCTGAATGCCGTTTTGAGAAACGCACATGAAACGTAGGTTTCCCACACCACCTTGTGATGTGAACAAACTCTTAAGGACACCCAAAGAGCCGCTCTTGGTTGCATTGTTGAAATAGTTTATTGTTTGTTGTTTATGGTACTGTTATGTTATTTATTTTATTTTGTAGATAAAATAGCTGCTGTGGTAACTTGAACCCATGTAACGCAGTCTGTATTATTATTGGAAGGTTTAGTAGAAAGGCCAAGGTTAACGAATCCTTTAGTCATGCTGATTCCTGTTCTCCCGATGCAGTGTTCTGTGCTGCCATAGCTGAGTAATGACCACACCTCCTTACATAGACTTGTATTGCAGTAGTTTAGAGGGAGCGTGTCCAACTAGGTCTGTTACTAAAATAGAAAAATGACAAGTGGAAACAAAAAAAAAAAGGTAAATCATTGAGATTACTTAATACCTAGTATAATTAAGGTGCACTTGAGCGCACTTCGCAGAATAGTACGAGACAAAGGTGTCCTAGCACATTTATTTGATTATTTATTGCAGGCATTTGTATAGCGCAGAAAAAAAAAAAAAAATATATATATATATATATATATATATATATATATTTATAGGGCTTCACATACTATACATTCACAATGTCCCATGCTCTTAGGAAGTGTAATGGCGCTTTTCCACTGCATGGAACCGAACGGTTCGGCTCGCTTTTGCGCTTTTCCACTGCATGGTACCGCATGGTACGGTGTTGGAATGGTTCGGTACGGTACGGTATGGCGGCGCTTTTCCACTACATGGAACCGAACAGTACGGCTCGCTTAAATAGTACCACCTCGGTTGTGGTTCCAAGAGGGCCGTACCGGTACCATATCCCACAATCCTTTGCATGCAGCCTTGAATGTTTGTCACTACTAGCCACTGATTGGTCAGAGAATCATTGTTATCCCACCCACTTACTACTTTAGTGGAAAAGCAAACTGTACCAAACCGTACTGAACCGTTCCAACACCGTACCGTGTGGTACCATGCAGTGGAAAACCAAACCGAGCCAAGCAGGGCCAAGTAGGGCCAAGCAGGGCCGAGTGGAGCCGAGCTGGTACTTGCAGTGGAAAAGTGCCATAAGATCACACACATACCTACTAGGGTAAACTAAAACTACATCAATGGAATAATCAGAAACCCCCTCAATGCTGGTGCTGACCAATCAGAATTGCTCTGATCTGAAAGAATGGGGAGAAGAGCAGGGATGTTAAATCCCCAGACTATTATACCAGCTGCATGGGCACTGACAGTTCATCACCCACAGAGGTAAGTACAGTGGAGACCAGTGCGATGGGAAGGTTGTACAATGTTAGTTTACCTCTTAATTTTTTACTAAAAGTTGAATTTACACTTTAAAGCAGTATTAAACACAAAACCAAAAAAGTATTATATTGCAGCTCCCTAATTATTAGATGTGGTGGCTGCATCTGTTTTCTTTTCTATGGCTTTTTTCCCTCTGTTTTCACCTGATGATCTGGCCAATAACACACCTCCTGAGTCCTGTGTTAATGAGACACAACTCTGAAAGAATGAGCAGAGGAGGCACAGCAAACGGTGGCATTGTCAGTCTTGATGGAGGAATGTTAAATGTATTTGCAGATTATATTACACTAACAAATTGAAGCCAAACTCCAGCTCACGCTTAATAATCAGTTACAACAAACAGTTTTTTTTCAAATTGGGATAAATGTTTTGCATGAATAAAAAAGAACTGATTATTTTAATCACCCCTGCCAGTGTTAAGTGGTTTGTCTCATCAATGTAAACTGATACATTCTGCTGGAGAGCTTAAGCAGAACTGACTTACTGGCCAGATCAGCAGATGAAAATATAAGAAATAAAGCCTAAAAAAGGAAACTGATGCAGCCATCCCACTAAGAATTAGTAAGCTACTATATAATAAATGTTTGCTTTTGGGTTTAATACTACTTTAAGTCTTGCAGCTCATTTTTTTAAATGGGAGGCCATAGTGCTAATAAATGGAGGCTATTAATTCGATTTGTCTTCATATCTATTTCTGTAACTTCAGGAATGAAAAGAAAGGATGAATGAAAGACAATTATATGTACCTGAGTAATGGAAGCACACATAGGATTTTTTTTTCTTTTTTTTTTACAGGCAGCAAAATATTATAGAGGTAAATTTGTGCATCCAAACCTCGAATTGAAAGAGAGCTTCATCTGGGTATGCGGATGGAATTGTAATGACGCTCATGTTTAATGAGAGAAACTACGCGCCTCATTTTATCCGGCTACTTTCCATATTCCCAGAACTCATTTAAATGCGGACACTTCAAAGGAAATGTGTGTCAGTTCCATAATAAAACGCTAGATTTACCTCTAGAACGAATCGTTTTTATAACGGTGCTAAAGTATTATGTTTAAGGTCAGTACAATGAGATCGCGGCCTATTAAATACAGCCCTTTCTTTCTCATGTGCTACTATTTTTTATTCTCCCGATTGGCTCTGGTTCATTGCATAGACAGAATCTTATGTTTCACAAGATTTTGGGGTTTCAAGAAGAAGGTAACTGTGATAATAGTGCTCAGGATGTAGACTAGATATTACAAAAAATGTAGTTCCATGCAGCGGCCACACTGGCCACCATTCAGTTTTAGAGACACCATTTAAAGCGATCTCCAAGCAGACAGAAAATACATAAATTATTGCAGTTTTATATATATATATATATATATATATATATATATATATATATATATATATATACTGTATATATATATATAAATAAAGTGCTAACATATTCCACAACTATAAGTGCAACAGTGCTTCAAATGTCCATAAAAGTGCATAGATGTGCTTGAAAATATAAAGTGCTGGAGTGCTTAAAAAACATCAACCAGTGCGGGGTGCTTTACTGTGTCCCACTCACCGTAAATATTGGACCCTCAGCTATTTCAGTCTGGGGTCAATAAAGCTTAAGATTGGTCAAAGAATGTCCTTTGATGGAAGGTGGGGCGAAATGCGTTGACGTATTTCCGGTTATGCCGAAACCATTGATGTCACTTCCTGTCCTCCTTGGAACGCACGCAAAACAGCGTTCTCGAAAGAGTTGTACTCTCCAAAAGCGGAATCTGTCCGATTTCCTGTAAGTAGCGTTGCATTGTGCGCAAATAAATATTGTTTTACGGACTTCACAATGCCAGCCCTTTATTTTGTTTGAGCCTCAAAGATCCTATGTTAGCTGGTGGGCAACAGGGTGTGGTATCAACAAGGCGGACCATTGGCGCTCACTTCACCGATCCTAAGCTTTATTGACACCAGACTGAAATAGCTGAGGGTCCAATATTTCCGACGAGTGGGGACACAGTAGGGGAGTGAAGCACCCCGCACTGGTTGATGTTTTTCAAGCACTCCAGCAATTTATATTTTAAAGCACATCTATGCACTTTTATGGACATTTGAAGAACTGTTGCACTTATAGTTGTAGTATATTTTAGCACTTTTTTTATATATTGTTGCACTTTTTTGCTTAAACTTTTAGGCAACCGCTGTTTTATTGTTATTTATTTATTTCTGAGTCATACTTAATGAACAGCAGCTGCCTATTTTTGCCTATGTTTTGCACATACATTTTCTCTGTATATGTTTAAATTTTACATATGGAAGCATTGTTTTTATTAATTTCTATTGCAGTTCTGTATTCACTGATACTAAAGTTAGGAAAGAGTTAACAGTGGACAGTGCAGTCTCCAGTCAGTCTGTTTGTAGGCAAGTGCTTCCAAAATGTTATAAAGAGTTAAACAGTTTTCTCTTGCTGTTTTCATGTTCTCTAGTTAACTGCTAGGTGAAAAGTGTTATAATGTCTAAATGTTGAGTGTCCTCGGGTTGATTTGCTGAGCTGGTGGTGACTGGGCAGAAAGGGTTAACGCTTTGGAGTTTTTTTCTGCAAGGCCGCCACCCCCTGCAGGTCATACAATATAAAAATGGCTCACCTAATGCCATAGAAGAGGTAAGGGAAAGACTACCAAAAATGTAGCTGCTACTCTGTGGAAGTGGATCACCACCTGGGGGGGCGTTGTTGGTGATTGGAACCCAGTCGGGGTTTCCAGGGGACATGGAGCCTGTAGACTCTCATAGACTTTTAAAGGGGTTGGACAAAATTATGGAAACAAGTGTGGTAAAAGAATGAAGAATGGTGTTCATGTTTTGGACCAACTTTGGCATCCAAGATGGCCTGAATTCTCCTGGGAATTGACAAATACAAGTCTTGGATGGTGGATTATGGAATTTGATACCACTCCTAAAAAAATCCAGGTCAAAATCCTGAGTAATGTCCTTTTCTCTCTTTTGGTCAGCTGACCATGTCGGCCGTGCTTATGCCTATCAGACGATGTTTTCCCAGAAACTGTATATATCGTCCTAACCTTTGATACTGTACCTCGTTACATGGCAAATAAATTGGCAACTCCAGTCACAGAGGCACTAGGTAAGCGGGGGCCAACAATTTGCCCTCTTTGAAGCTCTGACACAACACCGTATTACTAACAGAGCACGCAGTGAATGACTAAACTGAGGCTTCTCACCTGTTAGCTAGGTGTCTCATCACACAGCGGAAGCAAAAGAATGTTACATCACTTCCGCTGTCAATACAGAACCTGTCATCACTTTCACATCTGCAAATCATGTAGTCCTCCCATATTTTTGTCCAACCCCTGTAGTTGCCAGTAATGGATTTTTCTGCCATTATGGATTACTGCCACCTCATGGACTCTAAGGGACTGCTACTACTTGTAGATTCACTGCCTATATGGACTCTTGCTTTGAAAGGATTGCTCTTATGGACTTTGCCATCTGCCTAAGGTACAGTCACTTTATGGGGCATTAGGTAGCTTTGTATAGGAGATTATGTGAAAGATGTCAATGAGAACTGTTATTTGTTATGTGCAACTACTTCAGTAAAAGAGCTTTATTTGTTCCTCTGAATTGTCTGATTTGAAGGGGTGCATTCAAGGCGTACAAAAGAACAAGACTTGTCTCATGGGAAGGACACTACCAAGGGTTAACAAGTAGTGAATGTGCAGAGGGAGATGAATATCACCTTGCCGTTGCTATAAGTAACTGGAGGTGTGGCGGGTGCTAGAGCTGGCAGCTGGCAAGAGTGCGGAGTGACTTAGTAGGGATGACGGAGTGCTCTGGTAATTATTATTACTATTGTTATACAGGATTTACATAGCGCCAACAGTTTGCACAGCGCTTTATAAAATGAAGGCAGACAGTACAGTTTAATACCATTCCATACAGGGGGAATTGGAGGGCCCTGCTTGTTAGAGCTTACTTTTTAAAAGGGAGGGTCAAGTGATACAAAAAGGTGATAACTGTGGGGGATGAGCTGATGGAGAAAATAAATGTACAGTTTTTAGGAGAGGGCAGGATATTCTTTTTTGAAGAGAAAAGTTTTCAAGGATTGCCAAAAAGTGGACAGAGTAGGAGATAGTTGTACAGATTGGGGTAGGGAATTCCAAAGGTCAGGAGAGGTTCAGGAGAAGTCCTGGAGGCGAGTATGGGAGGAGGTGACGAGGGAGCTAGAGAGCGGGAGGTCTTGGGAGTAACGAAGAGAAAAATTTGGTTGGTATTTCGAGACTAGGCTAGTTATATAGCTGGGGGACAAATTGTGG
Source organism: Pelophylax lessonae (assembly GCF_965119305.1). Taxonomy (NCBI): domain Eukaryota; kingdom Metazoa; phylum Chordata; class Amphibia; order Anura; family Ranidae; genus Pelophylax; species Pelophylax lessonae. The sequence continues at coordinate 280,695,310 of NC_138773.1, forward strand.
ATGGTTTTGTGCGTTATTGTTAGTATTTTTAATTCAATTGGTTGGGAGAGTGGCAGCCAATGGAAGGATTGGCAGAGAGGGGTAGCAGACACTGAGCTGTTTGTAAAGTAGATGAGTCTGGCAGCAACATTCATGATATATTGAAGGGGGGCTAGTCTATATAAAAGGTAATCCAATGAGGAGGGAGTTGCAGTAGTCCAGGCGAGAGATGACCAGGGAGTGAATTAGGATCTTTGTGCTTTCATTGGTAAGGAAGGGACAAATTTTGGAGATGTTGTGGAGGTTGAGGCGGCAAGCTTTAGAAAACAATTGGATGTGGGCCAAAAGGATAGTTTAAAGTTCAGCATAACACCTAGCACCCTGGCATGCAGGGATGGGTTGATGGTTGTGCCATTGCTCTTAACCACTTAAGCCCCGGAAGATTTTACCCCCTTCCTGACCAGGGGGTTTTTTGCGATTTTTTACTGCATGACTTTAACGGACAGTTGCGTGGTCGTGCGACGCTGTACCTAAACGAATTTGACGGCCTTTTTTTCCCACAAACAGAGCTTTCTTTTGGTGGTATTTGATCACCTGTGCGATTTTTTGATTTTTTGATCATTCACTATAAACAAAAAAAGAGCGTAAATTTTGCAAAAATAACAATATTTTTCACTTTTTTTATATGAAATTCCCCCCAAAAAAATGTAAAAATCAAAATTTTTTAACATTTTCGGCCAATTTGTTTTATGCTACATATGTTTGGTAAAAAAAAACGCAAAAAGCGTATTTTGATTGGTTTGCGCAAAAGTTATCTCGTTTACTAACAAAGGGAAAGATTTTTGTCATTTTTGGTGTTTTTTTTTTTTTAACGAGTAATGGCGGCGATCTGTGATTTTTTTTTTTTTGCGGTACTGTGACATTGCAGCGGACAGATTGGACCCTTGACTGACATTTTTGACACTTTTGGGGGTACCAGTGACATTACTGCAGTAATCAGTGCTATACATATGCACTGTTACTGCAAAAATGACACTGGCAGGGAAGGGGTTAACTGTATTGGAGAGGGAGGGGTTAAGTGTGTCCTAGGGGCGTGCTTCTAACTGTGATGGGACATGGCTACTGGTGTAGGAACAGTGATCAACGGTTCTACATAGTAGAACGGTCTGATCTCCAATTTTACACAGGGGAGAATGACAGGCAGCTTGTTTACATAAGCCGCCCGCCTTTCTCCCGCTGTACCGACGATCGTAGTGTGACCGGCGGACATCGGGTCCGCCGGTCACACGCCCGCACTCCTCTGTGAACGAGCCTCAGCGGGCGCGCGCTCGCCCGCTATTGGCTCAAAACCCGGTGACAGGCGAGCGACGTAGACCTACGTCAGTCTGCCTGGCCGGGGCTGACTGCCGCAGTAAATATACTGTGCACAGTCGGCAAGTAGTTAACAGAGAAGTCAGGGGAAGGGACACAAACGGGTTATTATGAGCTTGGTTTTGGGTAGATTGAGTTTGAGGAAGTGGTGTGACATCCAGATTTATATGTCAGTTAATTAGTAATTAGTACTTTTGGAAAAAAATAAGTAATTAGTAAATTAGTAATGTGTGAGGAGACTGATGGAGTGAGCTGAGGGGTAGAGAGATAGATTTAGGTGTCTTTAACGTAGAGGTGGTATTGGAAGCCAAGGGAGGCTATCAACTGACCCAGGGAGGAGGTGTAAATTGAGAATAGGAGAGGTCCAAGAAAAGAACCTTGGGGGACACCGATAGAGAAAGAAAGAGGAGAGGAGGAAGTAGAAATGTAAGTGACACTGAAGGTGCGATGGGATGGTAGGATGAGTCATGGAAGCAGCTGAAAGGTCTAGAAGTAGAAATAGAGAATAGTTATTTATTGTTTTTTGCTGTTAGTATGTTGTTTGTGTAGTGTGGGGAGTCTTGAGTGTAACCCTCCCAAGCGATTGGTGCCCTATGTCTGGGATCAAAACCACAGCACAGAGCCACTATGCATTTAGCTGGAAATTCACAGGAAGAATTAGGAGAGAGGATCATCAACATACAGAACGTCAGCAGCCTTGGGTCTCACGTTAATGTAATGATACTAGCATGTCACTGGGAGTGAAGTGTTATCAAAGCTAGGCTGGATAGCGAGGGACAGGCTCTGCAGGATCCCCTAACAAGTGCTGCATGCTGTAAGGAAGACTGTATTCAGTTAGACAAATGTAACTCCGATGTGAAGTTGAGGAAACACAAAAAGTCAATTGTGCTACGACATGTGATAGCTAGTAAGTTGGAGTGCCACCGTAATGCACATTTCTCATGACCACGGCCTCCACCTGCTTAGTTGGGCATTAGTGAGAGAAGTTTGCAGAGTTCCCCTTTAGGATGCCTTAAGCCATACCCACATGCTAGCTTACAGAAGAGAGAAGGGATTTGCAGGGGAGTGCCTTGCCATCCCAGGGTATGGGGTTGTGTGTTTCAATTGATGTGCGTAGTGTAGGGAGATACAACTCTAGTCTCTGCATGCAAGGGTGTCTCCATAGGTTGATGCAAGAGACAGGGGCCACCCTGAAACAGAAAATCTGGGGTAGCCATCATGGCACAAGCTTAACAGCTTAATGACTAGTGACGTAACAGTACGTCACTGAGCTTCAAGTGGATATACCAGGATGATGCATTCAGCTACGGGGATTAACCAAGTACCAATTTTTAGAGCCGATGGTCAGCTCTCTTGTAAAAGCAATCCTAGCTGATAGACCAGCCGGCTAATCATAGAGGCGAAAAAAAATCGGAACTGCTCTGTTCGCCTCTATGATACAAGGAACTAGGAGCAATGAGCTTACATCACTTACGGTTTACCCAGGTGTAAACAGAGCCATTTTAAAAAATGAAAAGCATTTTATCACACAGATTTTGGTGTGATCAAAGGCTTTTAAGGGCAAAGGAGGATTTTGGGGTCTTATAGACACCATATCTGTCCATAAAGTGTACCGGTCACATGCCTATTACTGTCAAAAGGGATGTTTACATTCCTTGTGACAGCAATAAATTTGATCAAAGCATACAAAGCAACTGTGTAAAAAAAATAAATAAATAAGTAAAACAATAAAAAAATAAAAATTTGAAGGCGAATGCACACGTTGGTCCTGCATGCACGCAAACAGCCATTGAGTTGTGAGTTATTACGGTGAACGTCAGATCATGGGCATTCATTTTAAAACTGGACTTCCTGTGTAAATCTAAAGTTGTAACCTGTAAAGGCACCTATGGTTTGTAAAATGTACATCACTTATCGTCGTTGCACAGGCTTGCGCGATTATAAAGTGTGACTTGTTTGGTATCTATTTACTTGGCATAACATCATCTTTTTTATTTTACCCAATAATTGGGTTATGTATTGTGTTTTTTTGCATTAAAATTCAAAACAAGTGAATTTTTTCCCAAAAAGTTTTTAAAAAGGCTGTGCAAATACCGTGTGACATAAAAAGTTTCAAATTATTATCTACAGCCTCTGCTTTAAAAAATATATAATGTTTAGTGGTTCTATGAATTTTTCTTGCAAAAAAGACTGATTATAAGTATTACATGCAAACAAAAAGTGCCAGAAAAGGCCTGGTCTTTAAAGTACTGGTAAAGAGGCAAAAATTTGAAGATAAAGAGGCTGCACACTCAGTAAGTTATCAAATCAGTTGTTGAAAGTGCTTAAAAACTGCAGGTTTAATATCACTTTAAATGTACTAAGCCACACTTGCCATGGCATATGACTCGCACCCTCATTATGAGGGTGCTTTGCGGGTCTTGAAACCATGTGCCAAGTAACCTAAATTGTGAACAAGCCTATATTTGCTAGCTAGTCATCTACTATTATATTTTCTACATGGCAAATAATGTACTAGTAGGTGTAGTTGAGTAAAAGAAAACCAACAGATCCAACAGTAATGACATGCATGCTGCTGATTCTGTGTAATTGAATCATTAATTGAAAGGGGCGTGTTCAAAATACTAGCACTGTGGAGTTCAATTAGTGAGGTCATTCTGTCCATGAAAAAACAGGTAGCCCTTATTTAAGGATGAAGGCAGCACATGTTGTACATGCTGAATGTAGTGCATTTCTCTCTGAAAATCTGAGTAAAATGGGTCGTTCCAGACATTGTTCAGAAGAACAGCGTACTTTGATTAAAAAGTTGATTGGAGAGAGCAAAACATAAAGAAGTGCAGAAACTGACAGGGTGCTCAGCTAAAATGATCTCAAATGTTTTAAAATGGCAACCAAAACTGGAAAGACGTGGAAGAAAACAGAAACCTACCATTCTAATGGATTGAAGAATAGGCAAAATGGCAAAGACTCATCGAATGATCAGCTCCAGGGTGATCAAAAAAGGGCGAAAGTTGCCTGTGAGTACTGTAAAAATTAGAAGATGCCTAAGTGAAGCTAAGCTCTCGGAAAGAAGCCCCCGCAATGTCCCATTGTTGAAAAAGCGACATGTGATGAAGAGGTTACAGTTTGCCAAAGAACACATGGACTGGCCTAAAAAGAAATGGTGCAACATTTTGTTAAATAATGAAAGCAAGATTATTCTTTTTGGGTCTAGAGGCCGCAGACTGTTTGTCAGACGACCCCCAAACACTGAATTCATGCCACAGTACGCTGTGAAGACAGTGAAGCATGGTGGCGCAAGCATCATGATATAGGGATACCAGGGATCATGGATCAGTTTGAATACATCAAAATACTTGAAGAGGTCATGTTGCCTTATGCCGAAGAGGATATGACCTTGACATGGGTGTTTCAAGACAACAACCCTTAACGCACCAGTAAGCGAGCAGCATCTTGGTTCCAGACAAACAAGATTAACGTTATGGAGTGGCCAGTCCAATCCCCAGACCTTATTCCAAAAGAAAACTTGTGGGGTGACATCTACAATGCTTTTTCTGATGTAAAATCAATAAAAGCAGAGGAATTGTGGAATGTAGTGCAATTGTCCTGGGCTGGAATACCTGTTCACAGAGGGCAGAAGTTGGTAGACTCCATGCAACACAGATGAGAAGCGGTTCTCTAAATCTTCAAGCATTTTTCGGTTTATACGGTAAATGACAGACACTGCTATTTTTTAGAAAAGCCCAATATTCCTTTTCCTTCACTTTCTGTAAAATAATACCAATTTTGAAACATTTTTCTTCAGGTTTTGATTTGGAATATACTGTGCAGTGTTCCCAATGCATTTGCTTGTATTGAAATAAAAACTATTATAAAGGTTTTAAATTTTACTCACTTTTTTAAACACACTGCTATTATTTTTATCACAACTGTATTAAAGACCACTTTGCCAAGAAAAACACTCAAACATCACAGGGACACCCAAATTCTATGCAGGTAGTATCTCTAAGAGGTTGTCAATTCAGGACCACAGCACTGCAAAGCTTCTGCAATAACCACTAAGCCATCATGTATTTTGTCCAAAGCTCATTCTGAACAAATGTAACAATAAAAAAATAAGTAACGAGGAGTTGGCGTGACCTGACATTCTATCTGGCATAGAACAGATGAAATAATTTATAACTTAAATTCTGCATGCCATTTTGTTTCAATAGAAGACGTTAAACCTACAAGCAAAAGAGAGAGAACATTGCGATGGCTGTTCTGTGCCGATAAGCTTATTGCATTGTTCTTCTCTGTGGGAGAAGCATTTTCCGAAATAACCAATCTGGTATTTTAAGGTCAATGGATATTTATGTTGTGAAGAAGGCAAAACTTCTTAGAAATGTGTTTTAAATTATAGTGACACGGCCGACAAAGAACTGGACTTATCTTTCGTTTTGTTAAAGTTCAGCAAACGAAACAAAAGTAAATTCAGCCTAGTATATAAAATACGCTCCATGTTCCATTATCAAACTAATGTAGGCCAAAAACAAAAACATTTTGTCCAGTAGAGTGAAATGTTTGCTCTTACAGTGTATGGGTATTTGGGTAACAAAAACAGGAATGCATAATCTTTTCAATTACTTTTAGAGGCTTAAAGACCAACCCTGTGAATCACCCCATTGTCCTCCCCCAAGTAGTATATTTACTTTTTTTTACAGAGTATACTTGTGGGAAGGTGCAGTGTGATGCAGTGGTAGAAAACACACAGGGTCCAGGTGCAATATCAAGAATGTATTATAAAAGAAATCCAGCAAAACAGGCTGTTGGGAAAGCAACCCAACCGGGAGCACTCCCAGTATCTGTCTCAAGGAGCGGAATGAACTTTCCCTACTCCTCCAGAACCTTTCCCTGATGCTAAGCATTATCCCTGACAGAGAGGTGACCTACTCTAGCCATTTGCAAAATGCACACCAAACCCGGGAACCAGGGTTTTAAATAGACTCAAGCCTGACCCAAGATGGCTGCCAGAGTCACATTGGGTGCCAGCATCCAATTGGATGGCTGCCTCCCTTTGACCAAGGAAACAATAGATGAACTAGGTTACACACAATTGGCTGCTGGCAATAATTGCATGCTAGAAGTCTGGCATACGGGTTGCTCAAGTTGATTGATTGATTGACTTGGGTACAACCAGCCTGCCCATATATGAATCAAATCTCAGCCGGTCCCTGCTGAACTGGCCTAGATTCAAACCACCTATGGCCAGCTTTAGCTTGGAGTTGGATTTTAAAGTCTCTTTTTAATGTGAACAATCTTATCAATGTGTGCTAACGCATGGAATTCCTTATTGCTAGGTATAGCTTGTAAATTTTAGCTTACCTGGGATTGGTTTTCTGATCCTTTTATCTTGATGCTAATCGAAAACAATAGACTCTTTGCAGTAAGGTTTGGAAGCCAGTGGCTGTGTGAGCTAGGCTGTCTATTTCGCCAACTAGGGATAATCAGTTTGTTATTTGTGGACAGCAAAGGGTACTCTCTGTACTAGGAGTATGTAGCTGATTGGTTCCCAATTATGTAATCGACTTGACATGGAGATAACATGGGTTTGTTTACAAACAAACCCATCTACATTCTATACTAGGAACGTGTAGCTGATTGGTTCACAATCATGTGATCGCCTTGACAAGGAGATAACATGGGTTTGTTTACAAACAAACCTATCTACATTCTATACTATGAGCATGTAGCTGATTGATTCCCAATCATGTGATCGCCTTGACAAGGAGATAACATGGGTATGTTTACAAAAAAAAAAACCTATCTACATTCTATACTAGGTGTCACGTACCTGGTAGGTAGAGCCTGAATGTGCAGAGGAATGCCTCTCTTACACCTCTGACTCAGAGCCCCTGATAGAGTAAACAGGAGGCGCAGAGTGCAGAGTCGCACGAGTGCCGGTGGACGTGCAGGCAGCAGGACTGCTGGTAGCGTAGAGTTCCAGAAGGAGGCAGGTGTCCTGGGAGTAGCTGGGCCAATGCAGCAACTATGAAGCCTCGGCGAATACTGGAAGGTAAGCAGAGTCAGACAAGCCGGGTCATACATAGAGAGGTCAGATCAGGTACAAGTGGAGAGACTGGAGAATGATCAAAGAACAGGCTGGCGTCGGTGCAGGCAGAGAACTGGAGTAGTCAGAGGCAAGCCGGGTCAAGATTTCAGGAACAACACAGGTAACAAGAAGCAGGACTGGCACGGAATGCTGTAGACGAGACAGCACTAATCCTGAGAACAGATCCAGCTTAAATAGCCCTTCTGGCACCTAAACTATCATGAGGTGCGCAGCGCACATTAGCGTGCGCATGCGCACTCAAATTCGCATCCCGGCACTTTCGCGTTTGCCAATTAGCGCGCGCTAACGCATTGGCGTTAACTAAGTGCACTTCTTCCTTGGGAGATTCGAGGGGCCGGTTGCCAACTTGTCTTCTGGCGGGAACTTCATGACACTAGGAGCATGTAGCTGATTGGTTCCCAATCATGTGATCGCCTTGACATGGGTATAACATGGGTTTGTTTACATTTACATTGGGCTTGTTCACAAAAAAAACTCCAAATTCAGCAGGTACTGTTCCTCAGAGACAGCACAGTGACAGCTGAATCCAGCAGGCAGATATTATCGGCAGCAAGATAATTTTGTGCCAATGAAGTGGATTTATGCAATAACAGCAACACCTGGATGAAGAACAAAAATTCCAGCTACATAAGCTGTTTATTCTGTATGCTTTTTCATATCTTCATTTAGTGTTTTTACTAAAGCATTACATTTAAACCCTCATGTGAGCGTTCTCTATGCGGAATGTGATGTCAGCCCTTCCTAAGCCATTGTTTTAGGGAGGACATAATGACACGTCAGATGTAAAGTTCAAGGAGAAGTCAGCAGAATGGACGGCTCCAACTTTACTGGAACAAGTTTTTACTAAATATGGATCTCATCAACGGTAAAACTGTAAGGTCACGTCCAATGTTTGTCTTGTTAATTGGTTCTGTGGAAGTTTGACTTCTAATGTATAGGAAACTTGACGATTACTCTCGTTGACATTCTTGGCTTGATTAAAAAAAGGAAACAAGCAGCACTCATAGCAACTGATGAGGAATTACCGCTGATTGCTCCAGTACAAATTAGTTATTTAAAGACAAATTCCACTTGGGGCTTTTTTTTTTTTATCCAAAACTGCCACAAATGAGAACCAGACTGTCATTTTAGTAACTATGAAAATAAGACTCATTTTTAGACAGACCATAAATGCCACCCATTTGTCCAAGATTTGATTCTTTGGATGACCTCGCCTCTTTGTTGGCATCTCAAAGATAAGAAGGTCTGAACCAGAGCAAAAAAACGTTCTTTTGATTTCTTATTAGCTACATTTGTTCTGCTGTGCTGTCAGTCAGTATGCTACAGCGGTGGAGGTGGCCACAGTTACATTGTTAGCTGCTTTTTATGTCATACTGAGTTGCTAGCTATAATGGTTTCTCATCTCCTGACTTGCATACTTGTTTCCAGTCAGTGACCACTAAATCAGTTTGACAGCAAAGGAGGTCAATGGTAGGCTACCAAATATTTCCAGTACTTACAGTGTATGTAAGCCCTAACAATGAACCCCGCTCCGGTCTGTGGAGTATACCATTAAACACATTTTTCTATATCGATTGGATAAGTACAAAAAGATACTTGTTCATTCTGCCCAAACTCTAACCTCTAAGCAAAAGAGAAGAGGAGAGAGGAAGGTTTCTGTAGTCCTGTAGCTGCTTCTCCATAAATATAGCAAGTTAGTGTTGTCATTCTAGGAAAGGATGTGTGTTACTGGCAGGACCACCAAGTAAAAATAAAGGACTGCTAAGCTGCAATATACTAAATTTTTGTTCTTAGGTTTAGGCATGCTTTAATGCAGGGGTTCTCAACCTTTTGAAGAGCGAGGACCACTTAAGTTATTTTGGTAACTGGTTGCGGGCCACAATGAACTATGAAAGTTTTACCGCCCCCGAACCGCAAATGTAAACAAGTCCTTACTTTCCTGAGCCCCTTATAAGGCTGCTTTCACACTGATGTGCTGGGGTTTACCCACACCGCCGATGCAGTGCAGTGCACCTGAGACTTTCCTGCGGGTTAGCTGCACTTTCGGCATTCAGGAGTTTTTATGAACTTTCAGAAAGTGCACCAAGCCTGCAGGATATAATAGAAGTCTATGGCAAGTGCACCTAGTATCACTCCGCCTGAGACAGGAGCCAATGTTACAGAGGAAGCATCAGATTATGCAGCTCCTGCTCCCTTTGTGCCCCCTTGCTTCCTCCGCTGCCAGCACCAGCTTCATGCAATCTGATGCTCTGGGATAGGGGACGGCAACCTGTTGCTTGCAATCTGGGCATGCTGACCTGCCCTCCCAGAGCATGAGGTCGTAGGCCACATCAGAGGGCTCCGCAGGCCACAAGTTGAGCACCCCTGCTCCCTTTGCCCCCCTGCTTCCTCCGCTGCCAGCACCAGCTTCATGCAATCTTATCCTCTGGGATAGGGGATGGCAACCTGTTCCTTGCAATCTGGGCATGCTGACCTGCCATCCCAGAGCATGAGGTCGTAGGCCACATCAAGTTGAGCACCCCTGCTTTAAAGGGAGTAGTTCCTAATACCATTCTCCAGGGAAAGTAAAAAACCTCCCTTGCAGTAGGGCTGCACTGCAAGGGTTAAATGCTCATTTAGGTCTAGGGGACCGGAAAAAAGTAGTTTTACTTACCTAATCCCCTGATTACCCCAGCAGCCGTTGCTTCCCAAGACCTAAACAAGCATTCAACAATTACAATATTGGAGTGGCCCCATTTCAAGCGAGGATTTTTACTTTGCCCAGGGTTCAGCTTTAAATTTCTTAGTCCCTCTTGACGTTGCCATAAAATCCCTCTCTCCCCCCAACTACCTACCACTCTAAAGGAAGGGAAGGGGTCCTCCTGAGTTCCTGCAGCCACCAAATCACTCCCATTTACCTCTGCAAGCTGTGACTGAGGGTGGGTCCTATGTAAAGCAGAGGCAATCAATCATATTGCTGTTGTATTATAATTGTGCAGGCTTATTTAGGAAATATATTAATTTTTACTTTACTGAGTCTGACATGTTAGCTAAAGTGTCATTATTAGGGTCAGAGGTCACCTGAAATCTGATATATGCTCCCCCACAGTGTATGACCTAACACACTGTACATTGCGGAGCTGGGAGATGGTTTGTGATGTCAGGCAATTTCCAGCCCAGGGACTGTAAGACATCAGATGACCTCTGACCTTCTGATTGCTCCAGCAATGGCACCCATATATCTATCATGTCAGGTTCCTTTTTAAAACTATTGTCCTCAACCAGTTTCAAGCTGTATCATTAAAAACAAATTGGTAGACCTGAAATTTACATATCCCTTATGTGCAATACCTCTGTGCTCTACCTGCAAACATCTTGGAGAAATCAGAGATCATAAATCGAGCCGTTGTCATTCCAGTCATTTATAATGGGAAAGGTTAACTAAGCATAAGCCAGCACAACTTCTAATGAAGTGCAGATCATTTGCAGGCTCATAAAGTAGCTTTAATTGCACTTAGTAGCACCTGCTCCAGCCTGCTGAGTCACCAGTTCTGTGCAGATGAGAGATATTGTCCAACAGAAGAGAGGCATTCATACACAGGCTGGCAATTTAAAAAAGAAAAATGCAAATCGGTAAAGTCGTCAATTCCATCATTAATTTCCAAGTCACAAAATTCCAGAGCAAGACCCGTGAAAACAGTTGATGATAATAATCTTACTGTAGAATTATAAGAGTTCGGAAATTAGGATTTAACTAGGGACATTTTATTTGAACATCTACTGCCATAATTAATGCAGCTGGAGAGCAGAAACAGATAATGAATTCTGCACCGATAGGTACGTTTAGGGGTGATTACACATGCCTAAAATACTCAATTTAAATTAAATCTGTTGCAAACCTTGGAAAGTCAAAATGTGTAAATAATGAAAAAATATAAAGAAGGAATGTACCTCCAAAGGTAACTGCATGACAAAATGTAAGTCCATGGATATTAAGACCTGAACACTACTATCAATCTCAACATTAACCTTCACATTTAACGCTCAGGTCTTTATATCCCTGGACCTACATTTCTCTTTATGTCAAGCTTGGCCTCAACCTTTCCCCCTTCTTGAGTCTCCTTATTGGTCCATTAATGTGATGGGCCTCAGTGACCAATTGAGAGGCAGGAGGGTGAAACCAGATCAATTAAAAAAGACTAAATTTGGATAAAGCTTAAGTTGTCCATAGCTGTCAATGTACCTGTTTCAGTTCCTGTGAGTGCCCAATTTTGATTATGGTGGTATACATACGAGGGCTGTCCCGAAAGTAATGTAAAAGTGAGCTTAACATTTTTTTAGTTCCATAACTTTGTATTAAAGTTTAAAAGAGACTCAGAGAGTACAGAGTATCATATGAGAGAAGTTAAATATACACAAAATGTATAACTCCGGAAAAGCTGTACAGCTTGAAAAATTAAAAAATATATATACTACTCAATAGCATTGCACAAAATAAGGATATGTAGCGCTCTCCTTGTACTGAATAGTATAAGACCTCGGTGTCTACTCCGGCCTTTGCAACATTTCAACCCTTCTGACACTCTGGGTTAAATGTTGCAACAAAACTAAGGAGTTTGTCACAACTAGCTTTCACCATACAAAAATAAGCATTAGCCAAAGTAATAAAAAGGAATTCTGCTATATTGACACAAGTCAAAATAGTGACAATGTCAACAATCAGGTATATCAACAGCTGTGAACAGGTAGATAAACAGCTACTGTATAAATGGTAAATGCAATAAATTAACTGGCATAAAATAGACTAGCTAACCAAACTGAGGATAGCTGTAACCATAGCCCTGAAATGCAACAATGGCAGCTGGACAAGGAAAATATTGCATCAGGAGGCTATGCTGCCACAGAGCATCCCGGAATATGATAGACATAGGCTGTAGTTTAGAAAGAGAAGGAGGATAGCATTTCTGAAAAATAACAGTATCCTAATGTCCTTATGAATGTTCTGCAGGGGATTCTTGAGCTTCTGCTGGCAATGTTGGGGCCCTATTATTGTTTTGGAGATCCCTAATGATAATGCTGATGGTTCTGCTAACAGAGAGGAACTGTAGTTATGGAGAATGTGTAGTATTCCACTGGGCAGAGAACTGCTCTCATAATACTACTAGTATAAGTGGGCTTGCTCTCAGAGTGAAGTAATATAACTAGGCGCATGGCTCTCTCACCAGCCCTCAGATGTGGCAGTAGTCCTGCTGAGACTCCTGTGTTGTGATGATGGTCGCTGTATAACTGAAGATATACACTGAACAGCTGAAGGCATTCACTAGTGTGATGACCACTGCACCGCTGAGGGCATCCACTGGTGTGATCTGGAGTACTGCCACTGAGAAGAGACAACTGCCTTGCAACTCAAGGCACTTCCCCTCCCAAAAATGCTGGTAACCCTGATGTGCTCACTATGGTCCCGTGCTGCCAAGAGAGCAAACCTGTCCACAACAATTTCCCTATAAGGCCTCTTGACTCTCCTTCTGCTGCAAGACAGTTTAATCAGGCCAAAAGGTAGTTTTAGTTCTATAATTCTCTGTTTCTTATTTAGAGGTAATCCCTCCTCTTGAGATCAAGAAAGGGCACTAGAGTATTACAGTATCCACATTACTGCAACGCAAAAGTCACTGGGCACAGTAATGTCTCCTCTCCTCCATACTTGCGTAGCCCAATACATTGCTACAGATACTGTAAGAACATAGATAAAATGTATATATAATAAGGACATACATAAAAACATACATAAAAGGTCATGACGGCCTTAATGTAATATCAAGCATGATATCGTCATAAAAGAAATACACTGTTCGAACTGTCAGAGATGCATGTGTAAGGTCCCTGGCTGCAACACCACTCAACCTGAGTAAAATGTGAGCATTATTTTAGCTCTATAAGAGAGTATAAAGAAGGAGAGAAGTATGCATAACATGATAGCTCCTGAAAGAAGCCACCAAAACAGGGGTAATGGTCCTTGGTGCATATCTCCACAAAGGTAATCATCCAAAGTGGGAGGAACAGACAAGGAGAAAAAGAAAAAAAGGGGAAGGGGGACAGGGGAAAGGGAGGGAGGTAGGAAACTTGGGGGCATGGCTAGGCTGTTGGGTTAGGAGCCTATGTTGTTGTATAAAGTTGGTTTCCTTCAGTTCAGTAAAAGTCCTCCATGAGGGGGTAGAAGTGTGAGAACAGAGGGGAAGACCTTTGGTAGTGAGCCCAACTAGCTCTTTTTAGCTGTAAAGCAGGGATGGATGAACGGTTCGGCCTGAGCATGAGTTTGGGCCGAACATTAGCCTGTTCGGGCGTTTGCCGAGTGTTCCCCCCGACGAACACCGCTGTACAGTGCATTCTCCATCCTGATTGGGAAAAGCTTTTCCCAATCAGGGCACAATATGAGCTGGTTGTTAAGGAGCAGGGGTGGGAAGCTGACCGTGGTGTCCTTAACAACCGATGAGTCATCAGCTGTCAATGGGTTTCCTCACTGACAGCTGAACAGTAAAAAAAAAAAAAAAAACAGCATGGGACCCCCCTCTTCTAGTCCCTTCCAGTCTGGTATGGATTTGGAGGGGAACCCCATGACAAAATGTAAAAAAAAAATGGCGTGGGGTCCCCCCAAAATCCATGTCAGGCCCTTATCCAGGCATGCAGCCTGGCAGGTGAGGAAAGGGGGGGGGGTGAGCGAGCCCCCCCCAAAACAAACCCGGCCACATGCCCTCAAGGAACCATAGTACCTTGTCTCCATCTTGATAGTGGGCTGTGGTTGTGGGGGTCTGCAGGCAAGGGGCTTATCGTAATCTGGAAGCCAGATTACAGGGGAGCCCCCAGATCCCAGCCACTCCCATGTGAATGAGTATCAGGTACATAGTACCCCTACCCATTTACCAAAAAAGTGTCAAAAAGTAATAAACACAAGAGACAAGTTTTTGACAATTTGTTTATTAAAAAATAAAAAATTGTGTTCCCCGATGTAAATTCATCGTCAATCACCCCGCCCGCTACATTGCCAACCTGAAAAATCAAAAAATCAAAAACGCTCTCGCTTCCTGGGATGCCTCCCACTGAATGCCTTCTCTGCGCTTTGACATTTCTTATATAGGTAAGGGGCGGTGCCACTGGGTAACATTACCTAAATAAAAAATGTCAAAGGGCAGAGGAGGCATTCGGCGAGAGACCTCCCTAAGCTTTATTGATTTTTTTAAATTTTTCAGGTCGGCGATATGGTGGGCGACATGATTGACAACGGATTTACATCGGGGAGACACTGTTTTTTTTTATTTCATAAAAAAGATTTTGGCAAAAACTTGTCTCTTGTGTTTATTACTTTTTGACACATTTTTGGTGAATGGGTAGGGGTACTATGTACCTGATACTCATTCACATAGGGGGAGCCGGAATCTGGGGGCCCCCATGTTAAAGGGGGCTTCCAGATTCCGATAAGCCCCTGACCCACAGACCCCCACAACTACAGCTCAGGGTTGTGGGGAAGAGACCCTTGTCCCCATCAACATAGGGACAAGATGCTTTAGGGTGGGTGGGGTGCTTTAGGGGGGGTGACCCTGGGTGGGACCCACGCCGCTTTTTTCTTTATTTTTTCACTATTAGGGCGCCGGAAATTGTAACTGCGAGTAATTTTGAATAGGATTTGACTCATTTTTTTTTTTTTTTTTCTTTAGAAATTTCATTTTTGCTGCAGCATGCTTTATGCATGCTATAGATTCACCACTTTACAGGCACATTAAAAGGGCCACCCAGACACTATATTTAAAGACATTTTTCATTTTTGTTATTGCAGTTTAGGTATAATTACAATCACTGCTCCTGAAAAAAATGATTGTTAAAAAAAAAAAAAAAAAAAAATGATGGCCCCAGAGCAGTGCCCAGATTTCCATACTCCTTTTATGGCCATTTACTTGCATATAAGCCTTCAAAATTGGCACTTTAGATTTTTCCTGCTCAGCTCCCAACTTCAGTTGGGTTTGTCGTTTGGGTTAGAACATTTCCTCTGTTGGGGAGTTCTGCTGCAAAACAAAAAGGGGGGTGTTCAGCCCATCTTTACTGTAAAGTAAAAGCCTATCCAAGGATACTGTATGTGTATGAGTTCTTTCATTTAGGCTACTGCATTTAGGCTGATTTTTTCAAGGACGGTATGCAACATTGACGCCAATGAACAGGAATGTACATCCAGCAGAATCAGTCATATAAATCCTTGACATTGGGATTCAGCAACCTCCAAGAATCATGCAAGGTAACTGTGGTAAGCTGAAGTTTAAAAATGCCATAATTCCTTACTGGCTCTGAGCCAGAAGCGCTTTTACACGTGCATTTTGTTGTGCGGCAAAATCGCACCACGTTTGGGGTGCCATTCAGGAATTGCGGGCAGAATCCTAATCGACCAAGTGTGAATGAGGCCTGAGTAGTACAGCATGGAAATGTCAAATATCTGATTCTGTTTATTTAAACACACCTGATAGAGAGAACTACATACAGGTATGTGTACCAGATGACCGATAGCTGACATCACAGGACTGTATAAGTACGATTATCTCTTCCCCATTTGCTGATGTATAATGATTTCTTTGTTCTTCTGCAATCACCTGCTGTAAGAATAATGTATGATCTCTCCCACTGTAAACTTCCTATAGAAGCTGCCTGGTATTATTTCAGCTGATGGAGGTTCATGCTTTAAATAACAGCTGTGTTTTTTTTTACAGATGGCATCAACGTAGAACATGCTTTTAGCTAATGTTATTCTTGACGCAGTAGATCCTGCAGACGTAGGTCTTACACCAGCCTGCCTGGAAGATAGGATCTCCATTGTTACAGGAAGAGAGCTTTTGCCCAGCTTGCGTGGTATTACATAGCTAGCTTAAAGCAGCTAAATACAAAGATGAAATACATATAAAATGTGTGTTTTATCTGCTAAAGGATTTGTATTTCACAATTTCAATCTTAAAATTTAAAGCTAAATTCCAGGTATGGAAATTTGTTCGTAGTTACATTGGTTCAGCTTGACCCTATGTAAATACAGTACCTTGCGAAAGTATTTCAGGCTTTAAACATAAAGATATAAAACTGTAATTTTTTTGTGAAGATTAAACAACAAGTGGGACACAATCATGAAGTGGAACGATATTTATTGGATATTTCAAACTTTGTTAACAAATAAAAAACTGAAAAATTGGGCATGCAAAATTATTCAGCCCCTTTACTTTCAGTGCAGCAAACTCTCTCCAGAAGTTCAGAGAGGATCTCTGAATGATCCAATGTTGACATAAATGACTAATGATGATAAATAGAATCCACCTGTGTGTAATCAAGTATCCGTATAAATGCACCTGCACTGTGATAGTCTCAGAGGTCCGTTTAAAGGGCAGAGAGCATCATGAAGAACAAGGAACACACCAGGCAGGTCCGAGATACTGTTGTGGAGAAGTTTAAAGCCGGATTTGGATACAAAAAGATTTCCCAAGCTTTAAACATCCCAATGAGCACTGTGCAAGCGATAATATTGAAATGGAAGGAGTATCAGACCACTGCAAATCTACGAAGATCAGCTCATACAAGGAGAAGACTGATCAGAGATGCAGCCAAGAGGCCCATGATCACTCTGGATGAACTACAGAGATCTACAGCTGAGGTGGGAGACTCTGTCCATAGGACAACAATCAGTCGTATACTGCACAAATCTGGCCTTTATGGAAGAGTGGCAAGAAGAAAGCCATTTATTAAAGATATCCATAAAAAGTGTCGTTTAAAGTTTGCCACAAGTAACCTGGGAGACACACCAAACATGTGGAAGAAGGTGCTCTGGTCAGATGAAACCAAAATCAAACTTTTTGGCAACAATGCAAAACATTATGTTTGGCGTAAAAGCAACACAGCTCATCACCCTGGACACACCATCCCCACTGTCAAACATGGTGGTGGCAGCATCATGGTTTGGGCCTGCTTTTCTTCAGCAGGGACAGGGAAGATGGTTAAAATTGATGGGAAGATGGATGGAGCCAAATACAGGACCATTCTGGAAGAAAACCTGATGGAGTCTGCAAAAGACCTGAGACTGTGATGGAGATTTGTCTTCCAACAAGAAAATGATCCAAAACATAAAGCAAAATCTACAATGGAATGGTTCACAAATAAACATATCCAGGTGTTAGAATGGCCAAATCAAAGTCCAGATCTGAATCCAATCGAGAATCTGTGGAAAGAACTGAAAACTGCTGTTCACAAACGCTCTCCATCCAACCTCACTGAGCTCAAGCTGTTTTGCAAGGAGGAATGGGCAAAAATTTCAGTCTCTCGATGTGCAAAACTGATAGTGACTTACAGCTGTAATCGCAGCAAAAGGTGGCGCTACAAAGTATTAACTTAAGGGGGCTGAATAATTTTGCACGCCCAATTTTTCAGTTTTTTATTTGTTAAAAAAAGTTTGAAATACCCAATAAATTTCGTTCCACTTCATGATTGTGTCCCACTTGTTGATTCTTCACAAAAAATTACAGTTTTATATCTTTATGTTTGAAGCCTGAAATGTGGCAAAAGGTCGAAAAGTTCAAGGGGGCCAAATATTTTGCAAGGCACAGTATGTATGTGCCATAACTGTGGGATCCCCATGGAAGCTGGAAATCACTGTAGTAGACACCACTACTCAAGTGATTGCCTCTAGTTTCTGGGTCCCGTGCTGAGCAGCTGCCATTACTTGTTACTGAACACAGGAGGTTGTTTGCTCAGCACGGTCACCATTCGCCTCCTTCCAAGCCACGTTCCCTCTAATGCATTTTATCTGATCATGGGTTTAGTGGTAGATGTCCCCATCACAAATGTCCTCACATAACACTTGTACTGCAGGGAACTGCAGGTACTAAGTCAACATCTGGTGCCTATTGGACTATATGGTCATATTTTGTTTCATAGTTGCTAAGGTTGAATAAAGATATCGGTCCATTCAGTTCAACTTATGTGGGTGTGTAAGGGTATACTACCACTTCCCATATCCCTGTATATTGTGTTCAATAAGATACCCATCTAAAAGTTTTTGTTTTAATTAATGGCACTTCCAGCTGAAACCACCAATTGTCTAAGGGAGTTCCACATTCTTACTGCTCTAACAATAAAGAATTGCTTTAAGGTTAAACCTCATCCCATTCACCTATATTGAATTATAATGTGTCTTCTGTTATATTCTCCGTGTTATGAGAGACACAGGACTCTGATCTGGAACAACGGATGTTTATTCAGTACTCACTGTACACTCCAACATGCATTACAGGACAGCTCGGTATATCAAGGCACCTCTTACATGTGTCTAAGATGCCCCTTGACTCTTGTCATCACTCCTGGGTGGAACCAGCCTTAAAGTAACAGTCCATGTGAAACCCTTCAGGTATAACATCTTCTTCAGTGACCTGAAACTGAATATTTTGCTCCCATCGTTGGAATAACCATTAAGATATTTGTATGTTAGTATAATATCCGCTCTTAAGCATCTCTTAAGCATCTCTTCTCAAAGGAGAATAGGTTTATTATTTGTAATCGTTCCTCATAAATTAGCTCCTCCAGCCCCCTTATTGGTTTTGCTGCCCTTCTTCGGACTCTCTCCAGCACCTCCTTCCTTAGGACTGGTGACCAGAACTGGGCAGCATACTCAAGATTTGGCCGAACCAGAGTTTTGTAAAGTAGTAGAATTTTTGTTTTATCTCTTGAGTAAATACCCTTTTAATGCATGCTAATATTCTGCTGGTCTTGCTTGCAGCAGCTTAGAAGTCCCCCAGATCTTTTTCCATCCCGGATTACCCCAGAGGTTCTCCTAGAGTGTAACCTGCATTCATCATATTGCATTCATATTTAGACACACGACACAACTGTTGTGTCAGGAATGTGGAGGCAAGATCATGAAATTGAAGGTTGTTAGAACAATGGCTCCCATACCACATATCTATTTCTGTGACTTCAACTGGGCTTTAAATTCTGATCCTATAAATAAGGAAAATATATACAAAAGCACCTTACTAATTTAGTGCTCTAATGAGACTTCCATATATAAATGCCTGTTTCCAAAGAAAAGCTTTGTTGTTTTTCTTGTTTCCCCGCTATAGCCTCCTATTTCATGTTTTAGAAAAATCCCAGCGTTACACCCTATCCATTTCCTAGAGCACACATACAGCCTTCTGTCAGCTGCAATCTATTAAAAGCGCAGTTGTGGTGGCTGATAGAGTTAAAATAGCCATCTGTATATTGTGTTTCATGAAAACAATGTCTGTCCCTGACACATTAGCTCACATGTATTCGGGGCACCCATCAGTCAAGCACAATCAATTTGATCTAGCTTGTTGCATTTATATTATTGTATTACCTGACCTGTACCTTGAATGTCCTACACATTGGGGGATATGGAGGATCGAGGACAGCTCAGAACTGCATAGGGTCGCAAGACCACCAAAAACCCAATGCTCAATATATGATGAACATGGGTGCACTAAACTGTTTGATTGGATGCTCACAGCTCAATCCTATTCATGTCAAGGGACACTGGTCAGCTTTACCAGACACCCTAGGTTTACTCACTTCCTCAGATTAGTGGGATTATGGTATATTATTGCTCTAAAATTGAAATTGGTTTTAAATCTAAAAAAACAAAAATGTAATACTGTAGTTTGCACCTTACCGACCCTCAAATGTGCTGGCTGCAGTCATTGTCTATTTTCAGACTTATTTTCCCTTATGTTAAACTGAGGATCCAGCAAGTAAAACACTTGTAGACGGGTGCAGTCTACTTTCTCCAGCCCTGTTGCTGGAGAGGAAGTCAGAAGGAACACGGTTCCTCTATAGCAGTGGTCCTCAACTCTGGTCCTCAGCATTTACTAACAGGCCAGATTTTAAATATTACCTTGGGGAGATGCAGACTAGAATACTGCAATCACTGAGCAGCAAATCATATCACCTGTGATGTATTTCATTTATCCTGAGGACAAGAGTTGAGAACCACTGCTCTATGGTTTTTTTTTTTGCGTCACTGGGGAAGCTATCTTATTGGATGCTGCTGCCCCAAATCACTCAAGCAGCCATCTTGGGTCAGGCAGAGTCTTTTTAGCGCCCTGGCTCCTAGATTTTGGTGTGCTTTGGCGAGTGGACAGAGTAAGGACAGGTACCCCTTCTGTGAGGGACATAGGGAAAGGTTCTGAGGAAAAGGTGATGAGGAGGGTAAGAGTAGGGCTTCATCTCTTATGGACATTCTCCTGATTGGAGACCAGACAGCCAGACCGCATTCAGTCCCCTCTCAACAGACGCTGGCTGGGATCTAGTCATGTCTGCGTGGCTTTTCCACCAGGTTTGTTGTAAACTGTTGCTGCATTTCATCAGTACAAGTTTATTGCATCTGCCTGTGTGAATTATTGTCTCCAAACCACGCTGCAGCCCACCTACACACTTCCAGTCTTAAGCCTAATACACATGGGCCGAATGTCGGGTGGCATCGGCTGGTTCAATTCTGTTGAAGGGGCATGACTGAAAAAGGTCCGCCAATCAGCGGCTCCTCCTGAGCTGTCAGTTTTTTTTCATTCAGCCATTCAGCCATGCTGAGTTGAACGAAAAATAACTAGTAGTGTTTTTATTAGGCTTTAGTGTGGCTGCACTCCATTGTAGGAGCAAATGGGGACACCTTTGGACAACAGTATTGTTAACCACTTGCCGACCGCCGCACGACTATCTACGTCGGCGGTCAGCCCCTCACAGGCAAAGTGACGTAGGGCTACGTCACTAGCTTGTGAGGGTCTAGGGAGCGAGCGCGCGCCCCCGGAGGCGCGCTCCCGCTCCCGAGTGGTCACGGACCCCCCCGCGCGTGTGACCGGCGGACCCGATGTCCGCCGGCCACTCTGCGATCGGCGGGGGAGAGGGAGAAAGTCAGGCAGCTTGTGTAAACAAGCTGCCTGTCATTCTCCTCGCTGTATGAGAGCTGATCACATGGATCTACTATGTAGATCCGTTGATCACTCTGCATACAGCTGAAGCCCCAGCCAATCACAGTTAGAATCACGCCCCTAGGGACACACACAGCCCCTCCCTCTCAAATAAAGTTAACCCCTTCACTACCAGTGTATTTTTACAGTAACAGTGCATATATATAGCACTGATTACTGTAGAAATGTCACTGGTAACCCCAAAAGTGTCAAAAATGTCAGTCAAGGGTCCGATCTGTCCGCCGCAATGTCGCAGTGCCGCAAAAAAAATCGCAGATCGCCGCCATTACGCGTTAAAAAAAAAACAACAAAAATGACAAAAATCTTTCCCTTAGTTAGTAAACGCAATAACTTTTGCGCAAACCAATCAAAATACGCTTTTTGCGATTTTTTTTACCAAACATAGGTAGCATAAAACAAATTGGCCGAAAATTTTAAAAAATTTTGATTTTTACATTTTTTTTTGGGGGAATTTCATATAAAAAAAAGGGAAAAATATTGCTATTTTTGCAAAATGGACGCTCTTTTTTTGTTTATAGCGCGTGATCAAAAAATCGCACAGGTGATCAAATACCGCCAAAAGAAAGCTCTGTTTGTGGGAAAAAAAGGACGCCAAATTCGTTTAGGTACAGCGTCGCACGACCGCGCAATTCTCCGTTAAAGTCACGCAGTGCCGAATCGCAAAATACCCCCTGGTCGGAATGGGGGTAAAATCTTCCGGGGCTTAAGTGGTTAATCTGGGTAAGGTTAAGCTAGACTAGCAGATTTAGATTTCATTGACCAATAAATTACAGCTGAACTCCAGATAACACTTTTTAAGCAGTTAAAGCAACAGGGGGGGGATATAAAGTTTTTACATAACAGAATACAAGCTGACCCTGGTAAGTACTCTTGTCAACATTAAAGAGTTAGCTTACCTTTAACGAAAAACTGCCTATGCAGATAAGGGGGGGGGGGGGGGATCAGTACATAAAAACAAACTACAGCTTTAACTAAAGTTGAATAATTCCCCTGTTATAGGTGTAGGCCATTTAGGTTCCTCATCACGATCCTGTTTGTGATTTCCTTGATATGAATATCGATCTTTTTAAATATGTAAGTGCATTATTTTATTTTTAATAAATTTAAACCTGCATTACTACATTATGAAGCTTTGCACTTTCATTGAGGGGAGAATTTATTTGAAATCCTGGAGAAGATACATAGTTGGAAAGGTTAATGTGAGAGAGCCTCAGACACCATGCCGGATATCTATTGCTGAATACTCCAGTGATGGTTGTTCAAAAAGCGCTATTTGACCATTCAGCTTTGACGGGTCAACTCCATCTGGTAAGCAGCCTTTTTACCCACCATTGGTGCCCTTTGGAAGAAGAGCGCTGCACAGAGGATAACTGGGAACTTTCTCTCGCCTTGGAGTTGGTTTCTTTAAATATTTTCTATAATCTTTATTGGGACTTTTGATAGACCTATTTTATTTAATTATCGCCTACAAAGGGTTGATTTTTCACTAATTTGAGTGGATTGTTTCTTATATCGCATGAGTAATGTTTTCATCCATTATCTGTGTAGCACCCTCCTAGTCAGGTACTAGGTAGAAAAAGTAGTTTTGGCTTTGTCTGCTTATCAAAAGAGCAACAGGCTAAACCTATGTGCACTCTTTTTATCAGGGAGCAGGATTGGTAGTTAGGTCTGCTCAGTGTGCCCAGTGTGTATTCATCTGGTCTCAGGGAGTGTCCCCAGCAGTTCCAATGGGGAGGCACGTTGGATACTGGAGGAAACCTGACCAATGATACACAGGCTTTTGGCACTGTCCCAGTGGGTTGGCACAGGCAGTGGTGCATTATGGGACAGGGTATAAAAAACCAGGGGCACATGAGGCAGAGGTCTTTGGCGGGAAGCAGAGCCCCAGAAGCAGGGTGGCGACTGATTTCTCTTCTGCAGCGGTTGATGGTGGTCACAGGCAGTCGGCCTGGTGTACCGGTGATGTGGGGTTGAACCCAGAGGTCCAGGAGAGCTGACTGAGGAGTTGGGGCACAGCGAGACTATGGAAAAACAGTATCGTGAGTACAGAGGATCTGGCCCAGGGGTCTGCCAGGAAGGGGACCACTCCGGGTAGTGTCAGTGGACGGGTGTCAGCTATCCCAGAGAGAAAGGGGGTACTAGGGGAGTACGCTGAAGAGAAATACCTTATAATCACTTATCTCATCTTCATTCAAGTGGCAGGATGAAGCAGCGGCCTGGCCGCATTCTCAAGTTAAGAGTCCTCAGCATTGTGAATAGTTAACAGGTGGAGTATCCCACTCATCCCTTCTCCCATCCCAATTACAATAAAACCACAACAACAACAACCCCTGGACTGATCTTTGACTGAGCCAAGAACCTAAAGTGATAAGTTTCTGCAACCAGTTGCTACAGGTAACCTAGGGGAATCCCTAAAGTGTAATATCCAGCAGTCCTCTAGGGGGCAGTGCTACATCTGCATAGACTGTGTTTTGGTAAAGGTGAACTAAACCTTTAGATCTGTCACTTTTGCTGGACTGTTTGGTCTCTTAAAGCCTTTTTTTTTAAGTTTTAGATATTTAATTTTTAAATCAGCACAAGGGAAGGTGCTTACATTCAGTGAAAAGTGCCTGGTCTAAATGCCTGAAGTTTCTTGCCTGGCAAATGTGTGTGTATTTTGGCAAAGAAAGATTATAGTGAATGCAATCTGGTCAGTCTGAAGAGGGGTTAAAAATAATCTGGCAAAGCATATACTGTATATTATACAGTAGACTGTATATGATGAGAGGTGTAGAGTATAGAACACACAGCAGTGTAAAGTATGGAGCTATGTGGACTATAACACGAATATCAGTGTGTAATTCTCCTCTAATTCCATAAACAGAAGCACTCAGTCGAGTGGAGAAAGGCCTAGGACTAGGAGCCAATCAGGCTCTACTACTGATCACATGCTCTCACAGTGAACATGCTAACTGGAGAAAAGAGCAGAGTGAGAGGAGGGATGACCTCATCATTGTCCTGCTGCTCCCCTAGCATTGTTCAGGCTGGGGGTGTGCTCTTGACCAGGCTGTGCTGCTGCAGTGGCATGCTGGCTGTGCTATCTGGAAGAGGGGACTGGACCATAAGACTGAATGAATCAAACTCTAAATTCTTTGCCTGACAAATAATTTCTCATGTACAATATATAAATGAGCTGTGCATTTAGCTACTGGCCTGGAGTACAGCTTTAACCCATTTAGAGTCTGTATGACTGCCCCAGTTTAGAACTAGCACTGACGTTCTTTGTGGGTGATTATGTTGAACCACTTTTTCCAAATATAATAAAATGATCGTTTCCTCGATGTTTACGAAGCTCGGGTATGCTGATATATTAATGATCATTTCAGCTGTATTTTAATCAGAGGCTTTGCTGTCATAGGCTGCCTGTAGAGTGGTTTTCTACATCTACACTATGTAGGAGTCTGCCAGAAATAGAAAGCCGTGATTAATAATATATAGCCTATTTAATTCTGCCATAACACCCAATTTATCATGTCAAATATGCTTAACGAGAATTACGGGGAGCCGACTGTGAATGTAAATATGGAGGGACGAATTCTGCTCTGCAGGAAATAGAAATCCCATTTAGGCATGAGCAAAAACGATTCCTGAAAATCTTCAGCAATGTGATTCCAGCAAACCTTAACTGACTTTCTTTGTGAGGATATCCATGAACTTTGTACACTAGAATTCACACCATTTTATGTCATTGGTGACCACTAGGGGGGGCCCTTCATGGTACCTTCCCTGTCTTTCAATTCATCCTTTTATCTGCCCACCAATTCCCAAACCCAACCTGTGGAGGTGTTATTATTTGGCACACAACCCTTGTTCAGATACTTCCTGTTATAGCAGGGGTCTTCAAACTATGGCCTTCCAGTTGTTCAGGAACTACAATTCCCATCATGCCTAGTCATGTCTGTGAATGTCAAGAGTTTTACAATGCCTCATGGGATGTGTAGTTCCGCAACAGCTGGAGGGCCGTAGTTTGAGGATCCCTGTGTTATAGGGTGACAACACTCTGTCTTTGTCTGCCAATAGTGTTTCTATGTTGTCACCCTGCCATATGGGCATTTTGATGGAAACTACAAGAGGCCACTTCAACACACAGTATACAGGCATAGTCCACTGTTGTCAACATCAGGAAATCCACCCTGAGAGATGTTTTGTGGCCATCACTGGAGTGCATGTATACTGAACAAAATTATAAAAGCAACACTTTTATTTATGCCCACATTTTTTATGAGCTGAACTCAAAGATCTAAGACATTTTCTATGTACACAAAAGGCCTATTTCTCTCAAATATTGTTCACAAATCTGTCTAAGGCAGGCCATACACGATGCAAATTTCGATCGATTTATCGTGCGATAAACGCAAGCGGCACTCGTGTACATCATGCGAGTATACCATCAATGTGATCCGAAATCCGTACAACCAAACACGATTTTCTTGTGCCTGTATAGGAAGTGATGCAATGTTGTCTTGACCTTTAACCACACCTCCACTGGGCACTCCCCCTACTGTAAAAACTCGGGTCTCGGCATTTACAAACAGAACAATCATTCGTCACAGCACACGACTATTCTGACAAAGAAAATGCCATTCAAGAGGTATAATAGGAAGCAGAAAATGGCGGCCATGGTTATTGCATTGATAGCTTTGGAGGAGGAGAAGAAAAAAAAGAAGAGAAATAGAAGGAAGAGCAGAGTGTGGTCCAAAGACTGGCTCCTGCAACGAGAGCAATTTTCCCATGTCAACCTGCTGACAAACCTGAGGGAAAATAATCCTGAGGATTACAGTAATTATTTGCGGATGACCCAGCAGACCTTTGACATGCTATTATCTCTCGTGCAGCCACATATCACCAAACAGGACACCTGCATAAGAAAGTCTATTAGTGCAGAGGAGAGGCTCATGGCAACTCTGCATTTTTTGGCAACAGGCAGGTCTTTTGAAGACCTGAAGTTCACCACTGGAATCTCAGCCCAATCATTGGGAAGAATCATACCTGAGACGTGTGAGGCCATAGTGAAGGTGCTCCAGCCACAAGGTAATAAAAAAATGTAAAAATTATTATTATTATACAGGATTTATATAGCGCCAACAGTTTGCGCAGCGCTTAACCACTTAAGCCCCGGAGGATTTGGCTGCTAAAAGACCAGGGGGTTTTTTGCGATTTTTTTACTGCGTGACTTTAACGGACAATTGCGCGGTCGTGCGACGCTGTACCTAAACGAATTTGACGTCCTTTTTTTCCCACAAACAGAGCTTTCTTTTGGTGGTATTTGATCACCTGTGCGATTTTTTGATCATGCGTTATAAACAAAAAAAGAGCGTAAATTTTGCAAAAATAACAATATTTTTCACTTTTTTTTATATGAAATTCCCCCAAAGAAAATGTAAAAATCAAATTTTTTTAACATTTTCGGCCAATTTGTTTTATGCTACCTATGTTTGGTAAAAAAAATCGCAAAAAGCGTATTTTGATTGGTTTGCGCAAAAGTTATCGCGTTTACTAACAAAGGGAAAGATTTTTGTCATTTTTGGTGGTTTTTTTTTAACGCGTAATGGCGGCGATCTGCGATTTTTTTTTGGTACTGCGACATTGCGGCGGACAGATCGGACCCTTGACTGACATTTTTGACACTTTTGGGGGTACCAGTGACATTACTGCAGTAATCAGTGCTATACATATGCACTGTTACTGCAAAAATGACACTGGCAGGGAAGGGGTTAACTTTATTGGACAGGGAGGGGTTAAGTGTGTCCTAGGGGCATGATTCTAACTGTGCAGGGACATTGCTATTGGTGTAAAAACAAAGATCAACGGTCCTACATAGTAGAACCGTCTGATCTTCATTTTTACACCAGGGAGAATGACGGGCGGCTTGTTTACATAAGCCGCACCGCCTTTCTCCCTTCACAGGAGCGATCGTAGTGTGACCGGCGGACATCGAGTCCGCCGGTAACACGCACTGACTTGTCTGTGAACGAGCCGCCCGCAATTGGCTCGCAAGTCAGTGACAGGCGAGTGACGTACCGATACGTCACTCTGCCTGGCCGGGGCTGACCGCCGCAGTATATGGTCATGCGGCGGTCGGCAACCGGTTAACAAAATGAAGGCAGACATTACAGTTACAATACAATTTGGAACAAAAGGAATCAGAGGGCCCTGCTCGTTAGAGCTTACAATCTAAAAGGCAGGGCCGGATTAAGAGCATCATGGGCTTGGTGCTGAGGATTTTGAAGGGCCTTAAGGGCCGTGCCTTGGCATGCACCCAGAGGAGGAAGGGTGCAGCCATGCATGCCTAATTCAACATGGGATGCTGTCTCTGAAGCCCATAAACACATCCATGCATCGGCAACTGTCCCTCCTTGTCCGGCCTTCGTGCTGTGTGGGGAGGTTCTGAGGGAGCTGCCTGGGGAAGCGAGCATAGAAGCCAGACTTCTGTGTTTACAAGTGACAGAAGAGCGGTAACAGTGAATATGGCCAACCCGGGGCCTATATTAAGGTAGGGGCCTGGAGCTGCAGCTCCAATAGCCCCTACGTTAATCTGGCCCTGCTAAAAGGGAGGGTCAATTGATACAAAGGCAATAGCTGTGGGGGATGAGCTGATGGAGCAAGTGAAACAGTGTTATTAGTTAGTAGCCGGGTAGGCTTCTTTAAAGAGAAGAGTTTTCAGGGATCGTCTAAAGATGGATAGATTAGGGGACAGTCGGACATATTGGGGTAGAGAGTTCCAAAGAATGGGAGAAGCTCTGGAGAAATCCTGGAGGAGAGCATGGGAAGAGGTGACAAGGGAGCTAGAGAGCAGGAGGTCTTGGGAGAACTGAAGAGAGCGGCTTGGTTGATATTTTGAGATCAGGTTAGTGATGTAGCTGGGGACAGAGTTGTGGATGGCTTTGTAAACTATTGTTAGCATTTTGAATTTTATTCGTTGGGTGAGTGGAAGCCAGTGAAGGGATTGGCAGAGAGGGGTGGAGGACACTGAACGGTTGGTAAGGTGGATAAGTCTTGCAGCAGCATTCATTATGGATTGAAGGGGGGATAATCTATGTAAGGGTAATCCAATGAGGAGGGAGTTGCAATAGTCGAGGCGAGAGATAACCAGGGCGTGAATTAAAAGCTTGGTGTCATTGGTTAAAAAGGGCCGTATTCTAGCGATGTTGCAGAGGTTAAGGCTGCATGATTCGGACAAGGATTAGATGGGAGCCTGAAAGGACAGTGCAAAGTCCAGGGTTACCCCTAGCACCCTGGCATGTGTGGAAGGACTGATAGTTGTTCCATTGATCTTGACAGAGAATTCCGGGAAGTGGCACGTGGAGGAGGAAATATTATGAGCTCAGTTTTAGATAGATTCAGTTTGAGGAAGTGGTGAGACATCCAGGCTGATATGTCTGTTAGTAGATCAGTGATGAGGGAGGAGACTGATGGGGTGAGCTGAGGGGTAATGTGTGTTAAGGCCCGTACACACGATAAGAAAATCTGTAGGGAAATTTCGTCCGATGTCCGATCTGCCGATTTTCGGATTGTTAGTATGGTGCTTTCGACAGTCGACTCCGACTTTTCGGCCGAAAAAATCCTGATGTGCAGGCTATAAAATTTTTGTGGTCCGTCAACACAACGTCCGATTTTCGTCTCATTAGTACAGATTTCGATGGAAAAAAATCTTAAGAGTAAGACTAGGCATGTTCAGAGACAAAAGAACACATAGAAAGCAATCCAACACATGACATCACTTCTGAAGTAGAATTCTGTCTTATGGGAAAATTCGTATGAAAAAAACCTCTTCACTTTCCACATCAGACTAGCATGCCACAAAAAACGGACGACAGATCGTTCGATAATCTGATCATGTGTACGGGGCTTAAGTGAGCACTTCTTTGCCGATATGATCCATCCACCTCACAGGTGTGGCATATCAAGATGCTGATAAGACAGCACGACTATTGCACAGGTGTGTCTAAAGCCCCGTACACACGCAACGATTATCGGCCGACCGATCGTCCGTCTTTTGTCCAGAGTTGTGTTTTGTTGTTTGGAATGTGCCTAGACTGCACACGAATGTTCTCGCCCAACAAAATTCTACTTCAGAAGTGATGTCATGTGTTGGTTTGCTTTCTTTGTGTTCTTTCTTCACTGAGCATGTCCAGTCTTGCTCATCAGATTTTTCCCTGTCGAAATCTGTACTGACTGCACGAAAATCGGCCGTTGTGTTGACGGCCAACAAAAATTTTATAGCCTGCACACCAGATTTTTTTCGGCCGAAAAGTCGGAGTTGGTTGTCGGAAGCATCATACTAACAAGCCGAAAATCGGCAGATCGGTCGTCGGACGAAAATTCCCTGCCAATTTTCGACGCGTGTGTACGGGGCTTAAGGCTGGCCACAACAAAAAGCCACTCTAAAATGTGCAGTTTCATCACACAGCACAATGCCACAGAAGTTGAAAGTTTTGAGGGAGTGTGCAATTGGCATGCTGACTGCAGGAATGTCCACCAGAGCTGTTGCCTGTGAATTGAATGTTCATTTCTCTACCATAGGCTGTCTCCAAAGGCGTTTCTGAGAATTTTTGCAGTACATCCAACCAACCTCACAACTGCAGACCACGTGTAACCACACCAGCCCAGGACCTCCAGATCCAGCATCTTCACCTCCAAGATCATCTGAGACCAGCCAACCGGACAGCTGCTGCAACAATCGGTTTTCACAACCAGAAAACCATCTCAGAGAAGGTCATCCTCATCGGGGTCTCCATCTGACTGCAGTTCGTCATCATAAACGACTTGAGTGGGCAAATGCTCACAAATGCTTTGATGGCGTCTGGCACTTTGGAGAGGTGTTCTCTTCACGGGTGAATCCAGGTTTTCTTAGATCTTTGAGTTCAACTCCTAAAAAAAAGGGGGGGCAAAACAAGTGTTGCATTTATAATTTTGTTCAGTATAATTGTAGAGAGGCTGTAGGAGATCAGCAGCATTGAGATAGGATAAGAAAGGATATGAAAATTGTGAAAACAAAAAAAATGTTGTAGTACACAGTGCTTAAAGAAAAAATAAATGTAATTTAGTTGGAGCCTACTAAACAGGTTTCATAAGCTTACAAATTTATTAAATGGTGATGTACAAATAGTATTCGTATTTATTGTTTTTTTTTATTTTTTTTTGTTTTTTTTACAAATTAACATTTTATACTGGATGCTTTTGTTATAGACAAGGATTGCAAAATATTTCTAACAAAAGATCTCAGCACTACCTGCATGCTTGAAAGCAGCATATGTGTAACTGACTAAGCCAGACAATGTCTGCTAGAGTGGAGTGTCACTCCTTTGTGACTCATTCTGTATGTATATAATCTGATCTCTCTGCTTCTCAGGCCCGTTTTACTGCACAGCTGTACAATAAGCAGAGGAAAGCTGTTCTTTTTGTTTGGTGCACACCACCACCTCCTAATTATGCATGGTAAATGTTAGTGATCGACCAATATCGGTTTTTCTTACATTTAATTTTTTTTTTTTTTTTATCACTTGACAGGTACTCTTGTGGAGGGATCTGGGGGTCTAAAAGACCCCAAACCCCTCCTCTGCACTTAAAAGCATTCAAAACGCCAAGTTTGATGTTTTGAATGCTGTCATTTTTTTTAATCTGGCGCCGAGTACCCGGAAGTGATGTCATGACTGAGGGTCTTCGGCGGCCGTGCAGGCTGGTTGCCCGGGTCTCCCGGGGGGACGGGAGACTCGGGCGAGCCGCGGAAGGCGGCGGGAGGGGGGGGGGGACGTCCCCTCCCACTCCTTTAATGACAGACAAGCAGCTTCTCAGCCGTATCAGTTGTCATTACAAGACAGCCGACCGTCGGCTATGGACGATGGTACCGGGGTGATGCTTCTAGCTGCAGACATCACTCTGGTACAACCACTTTTCTGAAATATCGGCAATATCGGTAACCTCAGGGGCCGATTCCCATATATCGGGGAAAGTGCATATCGGCCCTAGATATATCGGCTTTGCCGATAATCGGTCGATCACTAGTAAATGTTACTTATATTATACAATGTTCTGTATTTACCAGATTAGGTACATTTAAAAAATCCTTTTTGCTTAATCTAATGAAAAAAAGATAAAAGTATTACTTTTGAACATAAATGAAGTGAACTACCCTTATTACAGTGGAATAGTCTTTTCTGAATAGCATTTGTGGTTCACTGATTGATTTTGCTTGTTCTCAGGAGCCGCTGTTTATGTTGCATTATTACAGATAATGAAGTCAGTTCTTGCTGTGTGCTTCACCACAAAGCAGCTTCCACGCAACTCAGTGACAGGAGCTAACAGACAATATTCTGGTGCTAACAGCAACCTATTATTGCTAAAGAGGATATGGTTCAGGTAACTGGCCAGTCTGCTTATTTATTTAACACTTTGATCTGCGGCCATAACTCCATCATTTTCTTCACCGTATCACCAAACACAGACAGAAATTTGACTTTTATGTGTCACAGTAGGGAGGTTGTTAGAGGCTTTATGCTGAGTAGTGTTTTGAAAGCACACTTTTTTTTTAGTAATTTTATATGCACTACATTACCAAAAGTATTGTCTTTACATGCACATGAACTAATATAATGGCATCTCAGTCTTAGTCCGTAGGGTTCAATATTGAGTTGGCCCACCCTTTGCAGCTATAACAACTTCAACTCTTCTGGGTAGGCTGTCCACAAGGTTTAGGAGTGTGTCTATGGGAATGTTTGACCATTCTTTCAGAAGCGCATTTGTGAGGTCAGGCACTGGTGTGGACAAGGCCTGGCTCCCAGTGAGCGTTTTAATTCATCCCAAAGGTGTTCTATTGGGTTGAGGTCAGGACTCTGTGCAGGCCAGTCAAGTTTCTCCACCCCAAGCTCACTCATCCATGTCTTTATGCTTTTTGCTTTGTGCACTGGTCCAAATCATTTGGTGGAGGGGAGAATATGGTGTAGCGTTGTTTTTCAGGGGTTGGGCTTGGCCCCATAGTTCCAGTAAAGGGAACTCTTGAGGCGTCAGCATACCAAGACATTTTGGACAATTTCATGCTCCCAACTTTGTGGGAACAGTTTGGGGATGGCCCCTTCCTGTTCCAACATGACTGCGCACCACTGCACAAAGCAAGGTCCATAAAGACATGGACAAGTGAGTTTGGGTGGAGGAACTTAACTGGCCTGCACATGAAACCGATAGAACACCTTTGGGATGAATTAGAGCAGAGACTGCGAGCCAGGCCTTCTCGTCAAACATCAATGCCTGGCCCCAAAAATGCGCTTCTGGAAAAATAGTCAAACATTCCCATAGACACTCCTAAACCTTGTGGACATCCTTCCCAGAAGAGTTGAAGCTGTTATAGCTGCAATGGGTGGGCCAACTTAATATTGAAACCTTCGGACTAAAACTGGGATGCCATTAAAGTTCTTTGTGCACTGGTCCAAATCATTTGGTGGAGGGGGGATTGTGGTGTGGGGTTGTTTTTCAGGGGTTGGACTTGGCCCCTTATTTCCAGTGAAGGGAACTCTTGAGGCGTCAGCATACCAAGACATTTTGGACAATTTCCTGCTCCCAACTTTGTGGGAACAGTTTGGGGTTGTTCCCTTCCTGTTCCAACAGGACTGCGCACCAGTGCACAAAGCAAGGTCCATATACAAGTCTGTGATATGTTGTGCATGTGTCGTAGTCAGTTTGCTGTGTGTTAGTAGATGAAACTGCTTATTACAATAGAGTTTATATGCAGCCTTTGTTATTTTAGTGAACCTTGTCCCTTCTTGTCTGGGATTCTCTAGCCAGTTTTAGTTTAGGGTTCAATAACTTGCATAGGATTGAGGCAGTTTAGGCATCTGATAGCCACTTTGTAGTTAGAGACCTGGTTGCATGACCGATTAGAAGCTACTAAGGACTAAGACGCAGAATATAGGCTGCTATAAAAATTATTTAGAAAGATGAAACATCTGCTTCTGATTTGCCTCACTCAAACCCTTGCAAACATTTGGTAATCCAGAGCATAGCCAGTTCATATCAATGACAGGCAGCCGGCAGCACAGACCTGAATGGATCTCTAAGCGCATCCCGCAGTGTACATCCCTGTGGGTCTGGTGCACAAATAAGAAGGAAGTCTGTCTGTTATGATGTACACTCTGGGATGCCCTTAGAGATCCATTGAATTGAACAGGCGGCCTCCATGCCACTGCGCGGAACACTTGTTCATCCCGGACGGGTGAAGATGGTCCTTTGCACAGGTGTATAGGTTGGTGCATCCATCTGAATGAGGTCTTAAGCCTCGTACACATGCGTCGAAAATTGGCAGGGAATTTTCGTCCGACGACGATCTGCCGATTTTCAGCTTGTTAGTATGATGCTTCCGACAACCGACTCCGACTTTTCGGCCGAAAAAAATCTGGTGTGCAGACTGTAAAATTTTTGTTGGCCGTCAACACAACGGCCGATTTTCGTGCAGTCAGTACAGATTTTCACAGGGAAAAATCTGATCAGCAAGTCTGGGCATGCTCAGAGAAGAAAGAACACAAAGAAAGCAAACCAACACATGACATCACTTCTGAAGTAGAATTTTGTTGGGCGAGAAAATTCATGTGCAGTCTAGGCACATTCCAACCAACAAAACACAACTCTGGACAAAAGACGGACGATCGGTCGGCCGATAATTGTTGCGTGTGTACGGGGCTTTAGGCTCGGTTCACACTGGAGCGGCTTCAAAGTCGCCCAACTCTGAAGCTGCCCCGTACAGCATGACTTCACCACAGCTTGCAAACGACTTCTTTAATAGAAGTCAATGCAAGCCGCTCCGAACTCGCCCCCAAGTAGTACAGGAACCTTTTTCTAGGTCGGAGCGACTTGAGTCACTTCTATTAGAATGGTTCCATTGCACTGAATAGAGCACGACTTGTCATAGGACTAAGTCACCTGACAAGTCGCCCTAGTGTGAACCGAGCCTTAAAGGATTGTATATATATTTTTAACATATTACCATAACTTCTTTAACAGTCAAGACTAGAAAAAAGCCAACGTGGTACCAATATTTAAAAAGGGTCCCGAGATGTATCCCGGGTAACTATAGGCCGGTCAGCCTAACATCTGTAGTCTGCAAGATTTTGGAGGGGATGTTAAGGGACCACATACAAGACTTTAGTAATGAAAGCTGTATTATAGTAGTAATCAGCATGGATTCATGAAAAATTGTTCTTGCCAAACCAATCTATTAACCTTCTACGATGAAGTGAGCTGCCACCTAGATAAAGGTAAGCCTGTGGATGTGGTGTATCTGGACTTTGCAAAGGCCTTTGACACCGTTCCCCACAAACGCTTACTGTACAAACTAAGGAAGGTAGGTATGGACCATAAGGTGAGTACCTGGATAGAGAACTGGCTCCAGGGGAGAGTCCAGAGGGTGATGATTAATGGGGAGCACTCGGATTGGGCGGGTGTAGAAAGTGGGGTCCCCCAGGGTTCGGTCCTGGGACCAATCCTGTTTGATTTATTCATAAATGATCTAGAGGAGGGGATATCTAGTACAATCTCAGTATTTGCGGATGATACTAAACTAAGCTTGCCAATATCTTCTATGCAGGATGTGGAAACCTTACAAGCGGACCTGAACAAAATAACGGGGTGGGCAACTACATGGCAGATGAGGTTTAATGTTGAAAAATGTAAGGTAATGCACTTGGGGGCCAGAAACCAGAAAGCAAACTACTCACTAGGGGGGGAACCTCTGGGTGAGTCTAGGATGGAAAAGGACCTGGGGGTACTGGTAGACAACAGGCTTGGCAGTGGCATGCAATGCCAAGCCGCTGCAAGCAAAGCCAACAGAATACTGGGATGTATAAAAAAGGGGATTCACTCCAGAAATAAAGAGATTATTCTCCCACTCTACAAGACTCTGGTCCGGCCACATCTGGAGTATGCTGTCCAGTTCTGGGCACCGGTCCTCAGGAAGGATGTGCTGGAACTGGAAAGAGTCCAGAGAAGGGCAACAAAAATAATTAGGGGAATGGAGGACATCAGCTATGAGGAAAGACTAGGGGCACTGAACTTATTCTCTCTGGAGAAGAGACGTTTGAGAGGGGATATGATATCAATTTACAAATTCTGTACTGGCGACCCTAGCATAAGGAACAAACTATTCAGAGAAAGGAGATACAATAAGACACGTGGCCACTCACTAAAACTAGAGGAAAGGCGGTTTAACCTTAAAGTGCGTAAGGGGTTCTTCACTGTAAGAGTGGTAAGGATGTGGAATTCTCTTCCACAAGCAGTCGTATCAGCAGGGAGCATTGATAGTTTCAAAAAACTATTAGATGGGCACCTTAGAGACCACAACATACAGGGGTATACAATGTACGGTTAACAGCAAACACACACACATCATAGGTTGAACTGGATGGACTGATGTCTTTTTTCAACCTCACAAACTATGTAACTATGAAACAAAAACAATAAATAAATAAAAATGAGCTTTCTTTTTTTTTTTTTTTTTGGTCGGGTACATATGAAATATTCCACATGATTATATTGCTTTCTACTTTTGAGTCAGCGGGTGGAGTTTTAGCCTCCTTTTTTTTTTTTTAAAGGCTCTCAGTTGACTTTTTTGATGAAAGAAGCTAATTTTTCATAGAATTTGAAGTGTAATTATTCCCAAAACAATTTCAGTTTTGGATAGAATGAAGAAAGGTTAGAACTTCTGTCAGATTTCATTGCTATCCAGGGCTCTATTAGAGATATTTCCCCTCACTTTCTTATATATATGTTTTCACCTTTTACCAGACAGGAAGTGAGAGAGAATCTGCAGCAGCTAAACATACAACAATAAAACGTTGACAGAGGCTCTAACATTACTTTACTTAACTTAAAGTGGTTCTAAGGGCTAGACATGTTTTGCCTTAACTACTTCTGGACCGGAAGATTTTCCCCCTTATTGATCAGGCCGTTTTTTGCGGTTCAGCACTTTGTTATTTTAACAGGCGCGGTCGTGCAATGCTGTATCCAAATAAAATTGATGTCTTTCCCCCCCCCACAGATAGAGCCTTCTTTTGGTGGTATTTGATCACCTCTGCAATTTTTTTTTTTTTTTGCGCTATAAACAAAAAAAGAGTGACAATTTAAAAAAAAAAAAGAAAAATATTTTTCACTTTCTGCTATATAACATTCCCAATAAAAAAAAATTAAAAATCAATTTTTTTCATCATTTTAGGCCAATTTGTATTCTGCTACATATTTTTGGTAAAAAACAAAATCCCAATAAGCGTATTTCGATTGGTTTGCGCAAAAGTCACGTCTACAAACTAGGGGAAAGATTTATGTCATTTTTATTTTATTATTTATTTTTTTACTAGTAATGGAGGCAATCATCAGCGATTTTTAGCGGGACTACGACATTGCGGGCAGATCTGACACCTAACTGACATTTTTGACACTTTTGGGGGGACCAGTGTCATTGCTACAGTAATCAATGCTAAAAATTTGCACTTTTACTGTAAGAATGACACTGGCAGGGAAGGGGTAAGAATGACACTGGCAGGGAAGGGGTTAACCCAGGGGAGATCAAAGGGTTAAATGTGAGCCTAGGGGGTGTTTTCTAACTGTGGGATGGGGGGTGGGCTTGTGAAATTAATACAGAAACCTGTGATCCTAAATAGGAGGAACACAGGAGCTCTGTATTAATTCCAGAGAGAACAACAGTCTGCTGTGTTAACAACAGCACACCGCTGTTCTCTCTTCACGGGGAGCAATCGCAGGTGCCCAGCGGCAATCGTGGCCGCCAGCCCCATGGATTAGCTTCCCCACTGGCGAGTGGGCACGCACGCACCCACAGGATTGCTCCCGCAGACCGACCGCCGTACAGGTATGGCGATTTGTGGGAACCTGCTGCCGGCGGCTGGTCGGCAAGTGGTTACAGTGATATTAAAGCCTTGTTTTGTTTTTGTTTTTTTAAATAACAAACATGTTATACTTAGCTGATCTGTGCAGTTGGTTTTGCACAGAGCAGCCAGGATCCTCCTCTTCTCGGGTCCTCTGTTGGTGCTCCTGACTCCTCCCTCCTGCTGGGTGCCCCCATAGCAAGAAGTTTCCTGTGGGGGCACCCAAGCAGGCATGCTTCTTAGCCGTGGCTCTGTGTGTCCATTCACACACACAGCTGTGGCTCAGCCCCATCCCCTCTGTCTCTGTTTTCTAATTGATTCACTGGCTGTGATTGACAGCAGCAGGACAGCCCCTTTGTGGTGGGCTCTTTAAATTCTCTGTGTTCTCTGTAAATTTGGGTTTGCCCCCCGTTTTATTAAGTGGATTTGTCTGATATATAACAACCCAAGTGCAAGGGTGCATACTAATAACATTCTCTCACTTCCATTCCCCTCTCCCCGGGTTTATTTGCTCTGGTAATGGAACACCTAGCTGCCCAGATTCTGGTGATGGTAAGGTGGTGGTTCACCTCCGGATAATCTGGCAGTTACTTTGCAGGTGGCCATCATGGGCTCCTACTCTACCCCCTACTCCACCCTTAGTAACCTGGTCTACCGGGGGGTGAGATCTCATCCAGGGTATACCACCTTGATGTGAACCACCATCTTGGTATGGCACAAGGCCAAGGCTCGTTATCGCTCCCCATGGGAACGATTACTTATCTCCAAGGTACTGGATAAGCCACTGTCATCCATATATTTCCACCTGTCTATAGCGTCCACAGCCAAAGTTACTAAAACCCTTGCCAAGTGGCAGCCTGATCTTCCTGGCCTCAAGGAGGATGAGTTGGAGGATTGTCTGTCCTCCTTTGTGACCACTATGATCTCTGCCAGAAATCGCTTCCTCCAACTTTAATTCCTGTACAGAGCTTATTTCACCCCTAGAAGGTTGATGGCTATCTGCCAATCTTCTCCTCATGCCCTAGATGTGACTTAACTGAGGCATCCCTCTTGCACACGGTCTGGTCCTGTCCATCCCTGCACTCCAATTGGACAGAGGTGCTCGCTGATATCAATCACATTGTTAATTTGACCTTCAAGATATACCCCAAATGATTGCTGTTGAATGTTTTGATGCCCAGCCTATGGGACATTATACTAAGTTGCTTGGTTGGTATGCCACATTTTATGCTTGGAAGGAAATATTTCTTAGTTGGAAAGCTGCTACCCTATTAACAGTCTCCCCATGGCACACAGTGTTGAATTCTGTTTTACCGTTGTATAAGCTCACTTACACCAATCGAAACAGCCCAAGAAAATTTGACAAAATTTTGTCAGATTGGATAGATGATTGGGGCTCTATGGGAGATGCTGGTTCTCCTCCTAGACGAGATGATGAACCTTGATATGGCTCTTATATGTCTGACTGTGTTACTTATACTTTATTTTCTGGGTTGTGTTGAGTTTCTCTTCAATTCCCCTGCCTCTCCCTCCCCCCTATTTTCTCACCCACCCTCCCCTCCCCCTTTCCTCACTCTGTCTACCTCCTTGGTTTATCTTATCCTTATTTCCCACGTCACCCCCCCCCCCTTCTTCTCCCTCCCCCACTTTTCCCTTACTTCTTTCTTCAATTGACACAGTATGTTTGATCTGGGTAACTGTTTAGTTCCGGGTTTGTTGAACCTTGTAACTGTTATGAACTTTATAATGATATTACCCTGTACTTTTCATTTCATGGATATATTATGCTCGTATTTTGTACCCTGCTTGACATTTTTATGCTGAATAAACCTTTTTCTTTTAAATTAACAAAGTACCGTATAGCAAAAAATGCCCTGGTCATAAAGGGGAGGTAAATCTTTCAGAGGTCAAGTGGTTAAAGTAATAATATACATATACCCACTGAAGTGACTTGCCTCAAGTGATACACAGTGATGAACTGAATCCTCTTACACAGTTTTGATGGTATTTCTCAGCTTCCAGGAGGCAGGTATGGGGATCCGATGTTACACACGGCACAGCACATAGCTGAATGTAATCTGAAACCTGAGTGAAAGGAAAGGACACACCCCCCCTGTACGCAGTCTCATAGGGAAACATGCACAGCTGAGGCTGTCAATCACCTGCTTTGTGCTAGGGGGAGCTGGTGTTGGGAAAAACTGTCAGAAGTTACTAATGCAGATAGCAGATGAAGAAGGAGAGAGCAGGCATAATTCACACTAAGTACTATGGACTAAGTCAAGTACACCCCATATGGGGATATGCTTTGTTCATTTTTCTTTTCAGAGGTTTACAACCACTTTAGGAGAAAAAAGCATTTCACTTCTGTCTGTATTGCTATTAGAGAGATTTAACCTCACTTCCTGTCTTAGGGACAACCTCTTTACCAGAAAAGAAGTGACGGGATCTCTCCAGTAGAGCCTGAAATCTGCAAACCTGCAGTAAAACCTATCCAGAGTTTTAATTCTTCCCTACGCTATCCAAATTTAAAAAAATGGCTTTAGATACACTTTAATTACTCAATAATGATTCAGTCACTATCACACAGATTAGTCGAAGTTTCAATCAGGCAAACTGTGTCTCGAAGCAAGTAGCTTTGGGAATCCGTGTATTTGTATAGACAAAAATATATATAAAACCACAGTTTTAAAAGTGCGTACAATAATAAAAAGATCAGGCGCCTTGGGATTTTTTTCAGGTAAAAACAATCGATTATGTTTTGATGGAACACTCAGAACTGCTGCTGATCAGCTATAGATTAACTATATGGAGATAAAGGATATGAAGAAAGTCAGCGCAATTTCTGTTGATTCACCAATGCCAAACTAAGTTGTTATAATATAATCTGGCAGACTCTATAAATGAAGTGTGAAAAAAGGAACAGAGGTTATGGGACTTTGAGTGAGGTCAGTCATTGGTAAATATCAAAATTAAATATGGAATATCGAAATAATGAATAATTTATTAAATAATTCATAAAGGGTACAATAAGATAAGAATAGACATACACAAATCAAGAACTAAACATGAAGTATATAAATTCATATAAATATATTTTCAAAATAAAAAATCAATAAATAAATTTGTCAATACATTGTATATACTGTATAAACAACATGTGGTCAGTCTTCAAATGGTCTATCTTCATATCTTATAGGCTCTATGCGTTTCGTTGCTCTACGTCCACTCATCAGGAGCTAATTAAAACTTTAAAACTGTAAATGTAGACTAACATCAAAATGCAAAAATTTCAGATATATGTAGGAAATATAACAAATTGCTCCAATATAAATATAAAACTCAGCTACTTATTATGGTAACCCAAAAAGAACTCTGGGAGGGAAAGAAGCCACCCCAATAGCGACTGTCTAACCCGGGGCTGAGGCGGGTGTATTGGCTGAGGTCAGAACAAGGGGAGGAAGAGATGGAGGGGTAGCTGAATTGGTCCCACAGAGGGGGCAGGCAGAGACATTGCACAAACAAGCAAAAGTTGAGGGAATCTAGTAATAAAGTGCTATCCAAAAAAAATAAGAAATTAAAAATATATCAAATAACTATGTATATAAAGTGCAAAATAAAAAAGTGCAAGTGCAATATACAGCTCATATAAGTTAATCACCTGCTATTTTGAAAATAATTACCAAAAAAGTGCATCAATTTCAATGTGTAAACATGACACTATTAGTCCCCGTTCACACTGGGGCGACCTGTGAGGCGACCTGGTCGCCTCACAGGTCGCCGTAGGTCGCCTTCCATAGGGAAGCTGCGGACCCGTTCTAATAGGAGCGACACAAGTCGCTCCGACTTAGAAAAAGGGTCCGGAGCTTCTTTGGGGCGACCCGGAGCGACCGTCATAGACTTCAATGTTATGAAGTCCGTGCCGGCCGCTCCGAGGTCGCGGCGCGCTGCTCGCACCGCAACCTCGGAGGTCGCCCTGGGAAGTCGGATCGCCCCAGTGTGAACGGGGTCTTATTGTACCATAAAATGTGCAAAAAGTGCATAAATTGTATAATAAATAATGGTCCCAAAAATGCCCTCTGAGAACCTATACATCAAAAAAGTGCTGGTGCATTAAATTAATTCATACTGTCAAATATAATAAAAATACAAATACAATAAAAATTGTGAATATGTCAAAAATGAATAATCTAATAAAACATGTGAATTATATTTCAAAGTTCATAGTAAGAGAGTCCAATAAGAAAAATTCCAGTGACAAAGTGCAATTAGTGCTGAGATCCAAATAAGTGTGCACAGTGTCCACACATGATCCACTTCCACCAGCACCACTAATTCTACTAGATAGGACTCACCAGAAGCTGAGCTGGTAACATTATAAACCAGCAAAAAGCGCATATCCAACAGTTTTAAAAGTAATAAACTTAAAAGAGACCACTAAAACAAAAAAGACTACTAAAGTATTACAATTTCCCTTTAATTGTTTCAAATAGCCGGTAGGCTCACATGAATCATCCGGATTGCATACTGTGTGTTTATGATGACCTGAGTTTCTAGTTTGGTCACACTTTGCATTGGTTTTTGCATCTGACACAGATCCCTGAAGGAATAGCAAACATTACATTGCTTTCAGCAAACTGATAAACTTGTTCAAAGTGGAAAAACAAATGTTATCAAACCCCCCAAAGATCCCTGATAATCCGGATTTGCTGTTCTATCAGGAATGTGCCTTAGATATTGATATGACAGAGGCTTCAAAGGGATCTGTTTATTTTAGATAGAATGACCAAAACTTCACACCAATATACAATAGGTATCCACTGCGAGGAATGACTTGTTTTTTTTAGCACATTTCAGGTCGAAAGGGCAACCAATAAAATGAATGCACCAACGATGTTATCAGCGTTTACCCTAGCCCAAAAATAGCAAAAAAAGAAAAAATAATATAGCGTATACAAATGTGACACAAGTCATATTGTAATTGAATAGTGAAGCAAGCCTATTTCTGACACATGTTGTTTACAAGTTAAAATCAGTATTTTTAGCTAGAAAATTACTTAGAACCCCAAACATTATATATATATATATATATATATATATATATATATATATATATATATACACATGGGTATTTTTTTTTTTTTAGCAAAGACTCTGGATAATAAAATGGCGGTTGCTGCAATATTTTTTAATAATAATAAATTATTTTATTATTATTAAACGCAATTTATTTGGAAAAGATACATTTCACTGCATTTTCATTTCAAAAAAATAACCAGTAAAGTTGTCCCAATTTTTTATATATTGTGAAAGATGATGTTACCCTGAGTAAATAGATACCTAACATGTTACAGTTTAAAATTGTGCACACTCATAAAATGGCTACAAATTATGGTACTTAGAAATCTCCATAGGTGATGCTTTAACATTTTTTAACAGTTACCAGTTAAGAGTTACCGGGTAAGTCTTTTTTTGGAACTATTTCTCTCGCTCTGGCGATCGCGGCGATACCTCACATGTGTGGTTTGAACACCATTTTCATTTTCGGCGCGACTTACGTATGCGTTTTCTTTTGTGTGCAAGCTAACAGTGATGGGGTGCTTTAAAAACATTTTTTGGTTTTCCAATTTATTTTATTTAATTTTTTATTTTTAGCACTGCTTTTAAAAAAAAAAAAATCTGATCACATTTATTGCTGTAACAAGGAATGTAAACATCTTTTGTGACAGTAATAGGCAGTGACAGGTGCTATTTATGGGGTCTAAAAGACCCCAAACCTCTCCACTGCATTTCAAAGTACTCAATATGCCAGAATCAGCATTTTTGAATCTGACAGTTTTTTAAATTTGGTGCCGTTAGCTGCTGAGTAAACTGGAAGCGGCGTCATGACCCCACTTCCGGGTTAATACATTGGAGACCCAAACAAAGCTGAATCGGGCTTTGTTCGGGACTCCAACCAGCCGGTGGACATGTCGCGGAAGGCGGCGGGAGGGGTGACGTCCTCTCCTGCTCACTGGGATAACAGCGGGATCCGCTGTTATCTTCTGAAAGCCAGCTCTAAAGAATGTCAGGCATCATCCTGGTACAACCACTTCTCTGAGTCGACGTACAGGTACTTCGATTCGCAGGAAGTGATTAAAAATGACCTTTCCTTTTCAATCTGCAACAGCTGTAATTGTCTAAAAATGCAATGCAATATGGCTACCTGGGGGTGTTCTGTACACAGAATGTATACTAACCACACCCCAGAAACATAATTTTCTGCTTGTGTGATTGGCTCACTGATTTTCCCCAGAAGTCTACACTATGATAAAAGTCAGATTTCTGGAATCACCTGCAACAAAAATGTCATTTTTGGTGAGATACTCTCAACAGGAACACATCTAAGAGGATGCAGGCCCAGCAGCTTTCCACATTAGTGTTCTGCGGCTGCACAGCTGATTGATAATTATGAAACCACTTCTATTAGACAGCACGGAGGCACAGAGAAACACACAGGGATTTCTTCAGAATAATAAAAGGTAACAATCCATACTTGCCAACTGTCCCATTTTTGCCGGGACAGTCCCGGCAAATAGGAGCCTGTCCCAGGTAATTTACATTGTCCTGGCAAGCACGCGTTAATCGGGCTGCACATAAATGCCTGTTATGGGAGCCGGTGCCTGAAAAAAAAGGTTGCGAGCCGACATTGTTGCCGTTTCGATGCCTGCCGGGCTTGGGAAAGCTCATACAAGCTTGGCTGGGCGGGCGCATGCGCAATTATGTAAAGGCGACACCTGGCGCCATTTTTAAGTCAAAGGCACTCGCTCTCAGCAGCGCTTCACTGGCGCCGGCCGCCACAGCAGAGCAGAGAAGGACCCCTGGAGAGTGAAGACACATTCACAGACATAAAGGTAGGTAGGATGAAAGCAACAATCGTACGTGCAAAAATATCTGGTAACATGACATGTGAATAAAGTGTCAAATGTGCTCAGGTTTGAACATACAAAAAACCAGACCAGTCTGCCCGTCCTTCTCTGACCTCTGACTTCAACAACATTTTCCTCCACACAACTGCCGCTCACTAGAAATTTTCTCTTTTTTGGACCATTCTCTGTAAATGCTAGAGATCAGCAGCTTTTGAAATAATCTGTCTGGCACCAACAAGTCAGCAGAGGGGAAGAGGAGCGCTTGGGGTTAAGACTCTCTGATGGAGAACAAGAAGGACTGATGGTGAACCATAATGTGCATAATATAATACTCCACTTGGGGATGTTAAAACAGTGCTTTATAAACTAAGCAGGGAGTTGAAGCAGGGGTTAATACTGGAATGTAGCCAACAAAACAGAGCAGATATCAGGCACAGCCTTTGTACTTGCTTGTGGTTCCTGCAGCGGTCAGATCACAGAGACGTGTGAAATAGGGAAGCCT
Organism: Pelophylax lessonae; assembly: GCF_965119305.1. Taxonomy (NCBI): domain Eukaryota; kingdom Metazoa; phylum Chordata; class Amphibia; order Anura; family Ranidae; genus Pelophylax; species Pelophylax lessonae. The sequence continues at coordinate 280,740,072 of NC_138773.1, forward strand.
CCTGGGCCACACTCAATGGTCAGTCGAATGGACAATTTGGTGCTACAACTGTGTGCCTGTTGTGAAAAGCCTTGTCCAGACCAGCGTGGAATCACTTTGACTTTGACAAGGCACGGATGCACGAAACATGTCATTATGGTGACGGGACCATTCTCTTCCTGGCGGGCTTTCCACTGATGAGCGTTTTCTGGCTGACTTCTGGGTGCATGTGATTGACTGGGTGCATCTGTGTTATCACTCACGCCCCTGCCTGCATACTGCATTCCATGTTGATCTGGACATGGTTTTTCACAACAGGCACACAGTTGTAGCACCGAGTTGTCCATTCGGCTGACCATTGACTGTGACCCAGGAGGCTTCCCTATCTCACACCTCCCTGTGATCTGACCGCTGTGGGAACCACAAGCAAGTGGTCTGTTCTGTTGGCTACATGCCGGTTTAAACCCCCTGCTTCAACTCCCTGCATAGTTCATAAAGCACCGTTTTAACATCCCCAAGTGGAGCAGTGGCGGCTGGTGCTCCATGGGCCGGGGGGCGGCAGACGGACCGCACCATACACCCCCCCTGGACCACACCAGGCTGCACACCATACAACCCCCCGGCTAACTCACCCTGCCTGGACATATGAATCAGCAGCAGCATGGGGCGGCTCAGGCTTCTTCCCCCTCAGTCTTCTGTGTCTCCTCCCTCCTCCTCCATGCCCAATGGCATTGCTTCGCCTTTTGGCCAATCGGGCCAGGAGGAGGATCCATGTGACAATAGCGAATATTCATTCGCTATTGTCACACAACTGAGTGGGCTTGGGGCGCAGTGCTTTGTGCCCCTAGCCCGCCCTTTTTTTTTAGCCTATTAGAGCCTCTGGCTCTAATCACATGGTTAAAAAACTAAAGCCCCCTTGAACTCCATGCGTCCGGCGCCCTGCATGTAGATTAGGGGGCCGGATGCATGGATGGGGTATGCGGCGCCCCTGCGCCCCCAATGCACCAGCCGCCACTGAAGTGGAGTATTACATTATGCATATTATGGTTCACCATCAATCCTTCTTGTTCACTATCAGTGAGTCTTCACCTCAAGCGCTCCTCTTCTCCTCTGCTGACTCATTGTTTTACTCTCCATCCCAGAAGTATTTTTAGGAGCAGCTAGGGTTCTGCTATAGGCTCCAATACAATCCATGCTGGGTGCCGATGTTCCTTTGTTGTGGTTTGTCTGGCACCAACCACTATGCCATATTTAAAGTCACTTAAATTCCCTTTCTTCCCCTTTCTGATGCTAGGTTTAAACCTCAACAATTCCTCTTCACCACATCTAGATGCCTAAATGCATTGAGTTGCTGCATTAGCAGTTTGTGTTACCAAGCAATTGAACAGCTGTACCTAATAAAGTGGCCGCTGAGTATAAATACCTGTAATAAATACTATCATCTAAAGACATTACCCAGTTTCTTCTCTCCATCATCAAACAGAAGATTAAAAAACAAAATATTGTATGATGCTGAAAAATCTGAAAATTCATCATCTCATAATATGCAGGGAATAAAAACATTTGCACGGTGGCTTGTGAAGCTTTTCTATCGATATTAAAAGCTTTTATAAAAATTAAAAAAATAAAAAATCATCTGTAACTGGCGCTGGTAATTTCAATATTTCAAGGTCTTTTTGAACTGAATTTCTGTAATGAGTACACTAGAATTTGAAGAAAAAGGGAGAGATTAAAGTGGTGTTTGTGGTGTAGAGGTTTCAGAAGTGCTTATCAGTCTTGCACAGCTGAGAGCAGCGCAGATTAAAAATGATCTGACGGGAAAAAAAAAGGACTGACTGCTAAAGTGGGACTTTTCTCTCCCCACTAATTACAAAGTGCATATTAAACACGAGGCAGCTGCACGGGTCTCTCCACACAGAGGACACTGGTCTCCCCAAACACACTGCACATAATTAGGAGAATCCAGAATCCCGCTCGCTGCCAGTTGCAACAAAATTAATCGATTTCATGTTTCGAAGAAGAACAAGATAAGAGAAAACATTTGTAATAAGGTCTTGCTGATCTTGGTGTCTTCGCTCAGAGTGGAGCAATAGTGATGAGCACATTAAGAAACATTCACTCCACCCCCACCAATGATTTGCACATTTTGCACTCAAATCTTGCTCAGCTGGAAAATGTGATGGCAATTCTGCAAAATAAATTATTAGACATTTTACTAGCATTTCTAGTGTGCGGTTCTATTAGTCAATGTTTTCTTAGCAGAAATGGAACATTTTAATGAAGCGGTACCCTGGAGCGTTTTTGTGTGGGTGGAAAAGGATAGTAGAGTACAGCTAATATTGTTAGAGGATGTATTGTCATTGAGTTATTACCACTGTGGTTTTCTTAAAGTAAACCAGGACATTTAAATATTTACATAGTCTTAACAAACACTAAATGAGCTTTAAAAGAAGCATTCAGTGACCTGTGTAGCTGCAGCACTATGGAGCAATTCATTCTCAAAGTTCACAGTAGAAACAGTCTTCCATGTATTTGTCTAAGCCAGTTTAGCATCCCTGCTCTTCCTCATTGCGGAGACTCAGCAGATCAGTCCCCCCTGCTCCCCACTCCCAGCTCACCCTTCTTCCCCTCTCAGCATTGACTCAGTCTTCTAGCCTTCTAATCTCTAATGCAGGGGTCTCCAAACTTTATATATAAAGGGGCAATTTACTGACCTTCAAACTTTGGGGGGGGGGGGTTGGACTGTGGCTAGTGGGAGAAGAAAATGTCCTGGCATTGGTGGGAGTAAACAATGCCCCATCATTGTTATTAGTGGGAGGAATAGTGCCCCATCATTGGTATTAGTGGGAGGAATAGTGCCTCGTCATTGGTGTTAGTGGGAGCAATAGTGCCCCATCATTGGTGTCAGTGGAAGAATAGTGCCTCATGATTGGTATTAGTGTGAGGAATAGTGCCTCATCATTGTGTCAGTGGGAGCAATAGTACCTCATCATTGGTATCAGTGGGAGGAATAATGCCCAATCATTGGTATCAATGGGAGGAATAGTGCCCCATTATTGGTGTCAGTGGGAGGAATAGTGCTCCATCATTGGTGTCAGTTGGAGGAATAGTGCTCCATCATTGGTGTCAGTGGGAGGAATAGTGCTCCATCGTTGGTGTCAGTGGGAATAGTAATGCCCCATCATTGGTGTTAGTGGGAGGAATAGTGCCCCATTATTGGTGTTAGTGGGAGAAATAATGCCCCATCATTGGTATCAATGGGAGAATAGTGCCCTGTCATTAGTGTCAGTGGGAGGAATAGTGCCTCATCATTGGTATCAATGGGAGGAATAGTGCCCCATTATTGGTGTCAGTGGAAGGAATAGTGCCCATTCATTGATATCAGTGGGAGGAATAGTGCTCCATCATTGGTGTCAGTGGGAGCAATATTGCCCCATCATTGGTATCAATGTGAGAATAGTGCCCCATCATTGGTGTCAGTGGGAATAGTAATGCCACATAATTGGTATCAATGGGAGGAATAGTGCCCCATCATTGGTGTCAGTGGGAATAGTAATACCCCATAATTGGTGTCAGTGGGAGGAATAGTGCCCCATCAATGGTGTCAGTGGGAACAGTAATGCCCCATAATTGGTGTCAGTGGGAGGAATAGTGCCCCATCGTTACTATCAGTGGGAGTAGTAGTACCCCACTGTTGCTGACAGTGGGTGTAATAATGCCCCAAGGGCCGATTAAAACTAAACAAAGGGTCGGATAAAAGCAAACAAAGGGGCGCATTCGACCCGGGGCTGCAGTTAAGAGACCACTGCTCTAATGTAAGCACAAACCAGGAGCTCTGGGAAGGGAATCAGGGTGAGCTCAGCTGCTGAGATAGCCTACTTGAACATGTTTAGTGCTTTTGCTTTGAATGTTTAGGATCTATTGCTCCAATACATTCAGCTAAAGAGGTCACTGCAAAGGGTCCCCCTAATATTCACCCCTTCCTTTTTCCCCTTCCTATCTCCAAGCTGACACACTGGCTGGAGACTACACTGTCCACTGTTAACACTTTCCTGTAAAGACTGGAAGTTCAGGGAAGCAGCACAGAGAGAGCAGGAGCCAGCAGCATTGAAAGTTGTAAACTGCAAGTGCTGGGGTTAAGAATTTTAGCAAATATTTTACTGGGGAATACTTATCTCATTGTACTTGATGTGTTAAGCCAAAAAAAAAAATGCAGAGGGTTTAATACTACTTGAACTAAATATAATCTTACAATTCATAAATCATAAATTCTCTGCAGAACAGACACATTTACATGGAAATAAAAAGAAAGAATAAAAAGAGGATGAATCAGGGATTTACCTGACATGCTCATCTAACCAGTGAGGACCAGGACATGGCTATGCAATATGGCAGGATTTCCGAGAGCATCTGTGAACAGCAATTTTCAAGTCTTGCCACAGATTCTCAATTGGATTTAGGTCTGAACTTTGACTGGGCCATTCTAACACATGAATATGCTTTAATATAAACATTCCATTGTAGCTCTGGCTGTATGTTTAGAGTCGTTGTCCTACTGGAATGTGAACCTCCACTCCAGTCTCAAGTCTTTTGCAGACTCTAACAGGTTTTCTTCTAAGATTGCCCTGTATTTGGCTCCATCCATCTTTCCATCAACTCTGGCCAGCTTCCCTGTCCCTGCTAAAGAAAAGCATCCCCATAACATGATGCTGCCGCCACCATGTTTCACGGTGGGGATGGTGTGTTCAGGGTGATGTGTAGTGTTAGTGCACAGCATTTTGCTTTTAGGCCAAAAAGTTCAATTTTAGTCTCATCTGACCAGAGCCCCTTCTTCCACATGTTTGCTGTGTCCTCCACATGGCTTCTCGTAAACTGCAAACGGGACTTCTTATGGCTTTCTTTCAACAATGGCTTTCTGCTTGCCACTCTTCCATAAAGGGCAGATTTGTGGAGTGCAGGACTAATAGTTATCTTGTGGACAGATTCTCCCACCTGAGCTGTGGATCTTTACAGCTCCTCCAGAGTTACCATGGCTCTGATTAATGTTCTCCTTGCCCGACCTGTCAGTTGAGAGGGATGGCCATGTCTCGGTAGGTTTGCAGTTGTGCCATACTCTTTCCATTTTTTGGATGATGGATTGAACAGTGCTATATTCAGAGATGTATAGTAACTAAGTAGAACTACTTCACTACTGTACTTAAGTACCGAAAAGCGGTATCTGTACTTTCCTGGAGTAGAATTTTTTTCTCCTTCTTCCACTTTTACTTCACTACATTTTTTCAATGATTTCAATACTTCTACTCCAATATTGTTTTTGTGCCGCATAGTTACTCGTTACTATTATAAAAATTACCACTGCCAGAACAGTAGATGGCAGGTTTCATGAAGCTCGAAACATGTGTATTATCAGCGCATACGAAAATAAATGCTACTGTATGTATAAATAAAAGCTGCATTTGAAATAATAAAAAACAATATGATGTTCAAACTTTTGACTTCTTTCTTTAATAACTACATAACGCAGTACTTGTACTTTTACTTTCAGTACTTGAGTAGCAATTTTTTTATTCAAAACTACTGGTACTTTTACTTTCAGTACTTGAGTAGCAAAATTTTTAAAAAACTACTTGCAATATTTAAGTACAAAAAATGTTGAATACTTTAGTACTTCTACTCAAGTCACTTTTTGATCGAGCACTTCCACTTCTACTCAAGTCACTTTTTGATCGAGCACTTGTACTTTTACTCAAGTATGGGTTTCAAGTACTTTATACAACTCTGGCTATATTAGATGTTCAAAGCTTGTGATTTTTTTTAATGTAACCCTTCTTTAAACTTCTCCACAACTTTATCTGTGACCTGTCTGGTGTGTTCCTTGGCCTTCATGATGTTGGTTGTTCACTAAGGTTCTCTAACAAAACTCTGAGGTCTTCACAGAACAGCTGCATTTATACTGAGATTCATCTACACACAGGTAGACTCTATTTACTAATTTGGTGACTTCTGAAGGCATTTGGTCCCACTAGATTTTAGTTAGGGGTATCAGAGTAAAGAGGGCTGAATACAAATGCATGCCACACTTTGCAGATATCCGTTTGTAAAAAAAAATTGAAAAACATTTATCTTTTTCCTTCCACTTCACAATTATGTGCCACTTTGTGTTGGTCTATCACATAAAACCCCAATAAAATACATTTATGTTTTTGGTTATAACATGACAAAATGTGGAAAATTTCAAAGGGGGGTGAATACTTTTTCAAGGCACTGTATTGGGCTTTTCTATAAATTTTATTAGCTTTGTTTGGTTCATCTAGCTTGTTCAGAATGGGGCCAACACAACTCACATTTCTTTTATACAGGTACACATTCCAGCAGTCATGCAGTGATGGTAGAGTGACTTTTGTACTGTGTATGATTAGTATTTCATACATTGGGTAATAGTATACCTTCATAGTTCTTATAGCTACTTCTGAACAATCTGTTCTGCACATGTTGTAGACCGGTATTTATAGAGAGTGTAAATACTGTGCATGTCAATGGTCTGATGGAAGATACAGGACACCCCTTGGAGCTTCACTATAGAAGACAAACTACCGGGGGCCTTTTTATGACTCTTCAGAGGCGGCCTGGTGGGTGAGCAGAAGTCCCGAGTATGGAAGGTATTTGTGTTTCCTTTGAATACCTCAGGAAGAGATTTCTTTCCATATAAAACAGAATGCTTTCCCCATCTACCTCTTAGATTTGGAATCCAGAGCTTAAAGGGATTTTCCATATTTCTATAGCAGTAGTAGAATATTGTTACCTGTTAGCCGTTGATTAAGGCAGAATGTTTAGAGTTTAGATGATACCCTTTATTGGCTAAACTAAAGTACGGTATCTCACAAAAGTAAGTACACCCCTCACATTTTCGTACATTTTTTATTATATCTTTTCACGTGACAACACTGAAGAAATTACACTTTGCTCCAATATAAAGTAGTGAGTGTAGTTTGTATAACAGTGTAAATTTGCTGTCCCTTCAAAATAACTCAACAAACAGCCGTTAATGTCTAAACCTCTGGCAACAAAAGTGAGTACACCCCTAAGTGCAAATGTCCAAATTGGGCCCAAAATATCAATATTTTGTGTTTTCCAGCACTGCCTTAACCCGCTTGGCCATGGAGTTCACCAGACCTTCACAGGTTGCCACTGGAGTCCTCTTCCACTCCTCCATGATGACATCATGGAGCTGGTGGATGTTAGAGACCTTGCACTCCTCCGCCTTCCTTTTGAGGATGCCCCACAGAGTCTCAATAGGGTTTAGGTCTGGAGACATGCTTGGCCAGTCCATCACCTTTACCCTCAGCTTCTCTAGTAAGGCAGTGGTAATTTTGGAGGTGTGTTTGGGTTTGTTATGTTGGAATACTGCCCTGCGGCCCAGTCTTCGAAGGGAGGGGACACTGTTGTATTTAGGCGTCACTTTGCGGGGGGGCGGAGCAAAAGAGCCGCCCCCCCCCCCCCCCGCAAGAAAATAATCCCCCCTAGATCCGTTGCACTGGCTGCTAAAAAAAAAAAAAAAAAGCCGCAGTCGGCCCGACATGCGCATGCGCCACCGCTGCTCGGGAAAGCCCGTACATGTTCGGGTATTCCCGGTCAGCCAGGGCATGCGCGGTGGCGTAATGGCGGGCGGCGCCATTTTTAAATGTAAGCTCCTCAAGGTAAGTGAAACTCCTCCGCAGCAGATGCAGGTGCTGCGGGCATGAGAAGGAGATACCATGCCCACAGTACTGCATCTCCTGTACCCTGCTGCCCACATTCCTGCATCTCCTGTACAATGCTGCCCACATACCTGCATCTCCTGTACCATGCTGCCCACATACCTGCATCTCCTGTACCATGCCCGCAGCACTGCATCTCCTGTACCATGCTGCCCACATTCCTGCATCTCCTGTACCATGCTGCCGACATACCTGCATCTCCTGTACCACGCTGCCCACATACCTGCATCTCCTGTACCATGCCCGCAGCACTGCATCTCCTGTACCATGCTGCCCACATACATGCATCTCCTGTACCATGCTGCCCACATACCTGAATCTCTTGTACCATGCCCGCAGCACTGCATCTCCTGTACCATGCTGCACACAGCCCTGCATCTCCTGTACCATGCCCACAGCACTGCATCTCCTGCACCATGCTCACAGCCCTGCATCTCCTGTACCATATCCACAGCCCCTGCACCATGCCTGCAGCCCCTGCATCTCCTGCACCATGCCCGCAACCCCTGCATCTTCTTCACCATGCCCGCAGCCCCTGCACTATGCCCACACCCCTGCATCTACTGCACCATGCCTGCAGCCCCTGCATTATGCCCGCGGCCCCTGCATTTCCTGCACCATGCCCGCAGCCCTGGAAGATTTTCCCCCTTAATGACCAGGCCATTTTTTGCGATTCAGGACTGCATTATTTTAAATGACAATTGCGCGGTCGTGCGACGCTGTACCCTAAAAAAATGAATGTCCTTTTTTCCCACAAATAGAACTTTCTTTTGGTGGTATTCGATCACCTGTGCAATTTGTATTTATTGCGCTATAAAAAAGAGCAACAATTCGTAAAAACCAGGAGAGCAGATTGTAAAGTGTCATCATAGAGTGGCACTATTGACACACCATAATATTCAGTGCCTCGTCCTAAATCATAACAATCAAAAAAGAGGAGATAAAGATGAATTTGATGGCACACCAAGCTATTGAAAACCAGTAAATTATGTAGCACTGCCCCCTTAAGGACTGCTGAGTTTTCACACTTTCGGGTCCCCCTGGGCTACCGTTATCAACCTTGACATTCACAGTCTATTACTTTAATTCTTGGCTCAGCCAATAATTAGTCCAGGGGTATGTTGTTGTTTTGTTTTCATTCTATAAATTAGGGATGGGAGAAGGGATTAGTGGGATACTCCAGATTAACTATGCACAAATTTTGGAGGACATCTATCTGTTGATACAGCCAGGCTGTTGATCCACCTTGCCACTTAGGTGGATTTAGGATTAAGTCTCTTTCCAGATGACTTGATGAACTAAAGATATCTTCAGGACACTCTCCTAGTATCTTCTTTTTTGACCACTGACACCCGTTCACTGACTATCCTACTCTGGGGTGGCCCCCGTCAGGTCAGGCCCCTTGACACCATCCCCTGTACTCACGATACTGTTTTTCCAGGGTCTCCAGTGTCTCCCCCTCAGTCAGCTTTCCTGGACCTCTGGGTTCAGCTCTGTTCTCCTGGCCCTCAGGACAACCTCCTAATGCCACGTGCCACTGCTACAGAGGAGTAGGCAGCCGCCACCCTCCCTCCAGGACTCTGCTCTCCAGCCAAAGATCCCACAGCACATGTGCTCCTGGATTTTATACAGTATCCCACAATACACCGAGACAGCCTGTCTCTGCCAATCACCAGGACTGTATCAAAGCCTATGTATCCATTGGTCAGGTTTCCTCTCACTGTCCAACATGCCTCCCTATTGGGCCAGCGTGAAACACTCTCTAGACACAATGAATCACATACTGAACACACTGAGCAGACCTCACAGATCCTGCTCTCTGGTAGGCAGAAAGCAATATAGATTTTCCTGCTGCTCCTCTGATAGGCAGACAGAGCAAAAAAACTATACTCTCTCACGGGCACCTACCTAGGAAGGTGCTACAATTATATAACATTTTTTTTTTTTTACAATAATAGTTTTAAAAACCTTACACATACATAAATGAGATTTGTATGAAAAATATTACATAATTAACAGATAATGCCCTTCCCAATGTGCTTACGGCCCTGAATAACACTAACAATCCTGATGTTGAAAATCAAAATTCATTGTACTAAAATAAGTGACCCCACCAACAGGGAAGATGTCAACTATGATTGTATATAGATGACACAACATCAAGATCCAGCGGTTGACACTTGTCTAGGCTCTACATGTTTCGTGCATCAGCGCTTCCTCAGGAGATAGTCAACGTGGTCCAGCAATAAATTCTATATATAAATACAGATATTATATACATATATAAATATACACATATACAGTACATACATATCACATAAATATCCACATATACATACATACATATAAATATTATATACATATATAATATACCGGTACATAAATATCTGTCAATATTCACTTAGACTGGAGGGGCCAACCAACAGACGCAGGAAAGGCATCTAGAGGAGTTAGCAAATGTCCAGTGTGTATGGGGCCTTAAGGTTACCATTAATAAATATGGCTGCCTTTTCAAGCCATTAAGTTAAACTGAGTTTGTGTCTTTTTTCGTTGATCATTTCATGTGCTTATTTTGAAAATTGTATTAACTGTTGAAAATTTTATAAAATTTGTTATGCCCCCAGTACCACTGGGAGAGCAATCCTCATATCCTTGGTTGAGTGCGGTCATGAAATAAATTGCCCCAAGATAACTGCAAACTCCCAAATCACTCTTATTCATTATTAGAAGCACAATAACGCAGGAAGAGACGAGCGCATTCCCAGCGGGCCGATGTGTCCACTTTGTGCAGATTGATACAGGGCAATGCTGCTTTTCCTCCATCCCGCCGCCCACATTGCGCACATTTGTCTCCATACACTAAGTGCATCCTTAGGGCTAGGCTTTCATTGAGTTTCAGTACATTATTCCTGCCTCGCTTGTGTTATTAGTTGAGTTTCATTTAAAATGAGCAGCGCTGCTTATTGCCTTGTAATTGCAGACAGAAAAGGCCCGGGGTCCCGAGTCATCCGATGATACCTGCTTTGTCTACAGAGCTGTAATTATTGTATTACAACTGGACCAACTGGAGGGGAACGACGGCGCTCTGCAAATGTCGCACTTTCTGTTTGCAAATTTAATGGTTTGGTTTTACACAATCTCCCTAAATATCATTAGAAAAAATGTGAGTTACTAAACAGGATCAGAGGAGGGGGATGAAAGGGCTGAGCTGATTGCCACAAGATTATAATTATCTTACTTATAATTATGATGATTAGAGCAACTATCTGCATGGCCAGGCTGGTGCACAACAATTCTTTAGGCCTCCAATAAAGAAAGAGATGCTGCTGAAAGGGTCAATGTAGCGTTAAAGTGCAACAAAATCCAACAATCTAACATTTTTCAAAAATCCTCCATAAATCTTTATTTTGAAATGTGAAAAAAAACTGTTTAAAAAAAAAAAAAACCATCATGGCTTCTTATAAACTAAAATATATTGTCTTTTACATGTAGGTCATACAATGTTATACCACTGCCTTACTCCACATAGAAGTACAACACAATGATACACTATGTAGCACCATCCTAGGTAGGTGCTAGAGACTGAGTATAGTTTTGGCTCTGTCTGCCTATCAGAGGAGCAGCAAGCAAATTCTATATTGCTTTCTGCTTAACAGAGAGCAGGATCTGTGAGTTAGGTCTGCTCCTGGTGCTCAGTGTGTGATTCATCTGGTCTACGGGTGTGTTTTATGCTGGTCCAATAGGGAGGCATATTGGACAGTGGAGAAAACCTGACCAATGGGTACACAGGCTTCAATACAGCCTCAGTGATTGGCATAGACTGGATGACTCGGTGCATTCTGGGGTGTGGTATAAAAGCCAGGAGCACAGGTGTTCGGGGTTATGGCTGGTGAGCAGAGTCCCGGAGGGAGGGTGACGGCTGTCTCCTCCTCTGCATTGGTGGCACGTGGTCACAGGCAGTCGGCCTGGTGAACCAGAAGGAAGAAGCTAAACCCAGAGGTCCAGGAGAGCTGACCAGAGGGGTTGAGACACAGGAGAACATGGAAAAACAATGTCGTGAGTACAGAGGATCGTGTCTAAGGGCCTGACCTGTGAGGGAGCCACCTCGGAGTAGAATAGTCAGAGGATGGGTGTCAGCTGGTGGAATGAAAGGGGGTGCTAGGCGAGAACCCTGAAGATAGTTGCTCAATCAAGTCTTCATTACAGAGACTTTACCTTACATTCATCTAGTGGCAAGGTGAATCTGCAGCTTGGCTGCATCTTTAGATAGGAGTCCTCATCAACTGTGAATAGTTCAATTCTGGTGTGTCCCACTCTATCCCTTCTCCCATCCCTATTTAAAACAAAACAACAAAAACAACTACAACCCCTAGACTGATCATTGACTGAGCCTGAAAGTAAAGTGTTACGTTTGTGCATGCAGTTGCTAATGGTAACCCAGAGGGACCCAAAAAGGTGAAGAATTCAGTAGCTCTCAAGGGGGCAGTGCTACAACTATATTACCAAAAGTATTGGGACGTCTGCCTTTACACGCACATGCTTTGTGCACTGGTGTCATGTTGGAAAAGGAAAGGCCAACACCAAGCTGTTCCCACAAAGTTAAGAGCAAAAAATTGTCCAAAATGTCTTGGTATGCTGATGCCTTAAGGGTTACCTTCACTGGAACTAAGGGACAAGCCCAACCCCTGAAAAAAAAAACAATACCATAATCCCCCCCCCCCCCAACACCAACTGATTTGGACCAGTGCACAAAGCAAGGTCCATAAAGACACGAATGAGCGAGTTTGGGGTGGAGGAACTTGACTGGCCTGCACACAGTCCTGACCTCAACCTGATAGAACATCTTTGGAATGAATTAGAGGGCAGACTGCGAGCCAGGCATTCTCGTCCACATCAGTGCCTGACCTCACAAATGTGCTTCTGGAAGAATGGTCAAAATTCTCATAGACAGACGCCTAAACCTTGTGGACAGCCTTCCCAGAAGAGTTGAAGCTGTTATAGCTGCAAAGGGTGGGCCAACTCAATATTGAACCCAACAGGCTAAGACTGGGATGCCATTAAAGTTCATGTGTGTGTAAAGGCAGGTGTCCCAATATTTTTGGTAATATAGTGTATCTTGCAATTATTACTGTGTATTTGTTATATAAAAGCCCCAATGCATTTCGAAAATAAATCTTCTTCAGGAGTATTCATGGTGTTTGCTGTCATCTGAGGATGAAAAGTTATAACAGCAATATAAGATAAAAGTTGCAGATTAGAGCTTCCATTGGGTACACGTGGAACACTACCAGACCAATCACTACCAGAGGATCACAAGAGTTGCAAAGAGCACCAACCGTGGAACACTTCTACAGCTTGCTGAGAGACACAATGCTATAACGTGGTGTCCTTAGATGATAGCAAACACCAAAGCATCCCTGAAGAAGACATATGTTCGAAACGCATTGGGTCACTTTTATATGAAATACATAGAAATTGTCTACATATAAAGGATGATATGCTTTCGTTTTTAAGCAGTTCTTTTAAACTGTTTTTTTTTTTCACATTTCAGAATAAACTTTCATGGAGGATTTCAGACAAATGTTAGAATGTTGAATTTTGTGACTTATATGTGCCCTCAAAGTCCCTAGCCATTTCTTGTTGTTATATCTAGTTTGGGATGTTGGCATCCCCTAGCACCTATGATTATTGAAACAGTGTTAAAGTGTATCTAAATCCAAGAACAAATTGCTTTATTAAAGAGGAAGTAAACCCTCCTCTGCAACTTTTACCTATAGGTAAGCCTATGATAAGCTTACCTATAGGTATATATTATATAGAGATATTTACCTTAAATGCAGCCAGTGACATCACTGGCACATGCGCTCTGAAGAAACGGCCGCTGCTGGTGGCGTTCCTTCAGAGCCCTGTGCCGTGACCTTTGGCTCCCGCGCGCATGAAGTGACGTAATCGCGGGTCCGGCCAATCAGATGGCCAGATGCCGCGATTCCGGAAGACGGGCGACTGAACATGTCGCCCGTCATACAGGTAAGCGGGCGGCACGGCGGGGGCTCGTTCTAAGGTAAGTATTTCATAATGAGCTAGTATGCGATGCATACTAGCTCATTATGTGTTTCTCTTTCAGGTTGGAAAAAAAAAAAATGTAATGAGTTTACAACCTCTTTAAAGAGGAATTCCAGGCATGGTATATTTTAACACAGTGTAGTGCTACCTCCTAGAGAGCTGCTGGTCCCCTCGCAGGCTACCCGACACAGCTTCCTCGCTCCCATCTTCCATTCAACTCCCTTACTGGCCAGGCTCCACATTTTTTAAGGGCTGACCCAGCCACCCTGCCAGACCTCCTGCCTCGGAATTGGCTAGATTCTCACAAGTATGCAGATCAGGACCTCCTGGCCTCTACCCACTAGCTTCTAGAAACTTCCCCAAACTTCTAGAACCAGGGGGAGGTACCAGAGGCCTGACCTGTAGAGCCCTCCCGCCATTTCTACAGTAACCCCCAATCAATTATCAGGCTCACATGACTACCATGAGTCAGAAATACATTTTCCTACTCTAGACTTAGCACTAGAATGTGCTACAATAGTTACATTGATCCAGCTTGGACCAATGTAACTATATACAGTATATACAATACCTGTCCGATGAACTTGAAGCTGGAAATCATGGAAGTAGACACCACCACTCCACTGATCTCTATTTGCTTCTGGGTCCTGTGCTGAGCGGCTGCCCTGCTGTATTCTAAATACAGGAGGCCAGCTGCTTGGCACTAGCACCATTCAGAGAATGCTTTGCAATTTTTGAATGAGCGCAAAGCATTCTCTGATTGGATGAGGTGGAGAGTGAAACATCACCACCCTGCGTCTACACCTCGTCCAATCAGATGTAGCACTGTCCCCTTGGAAGTTGCTGGTTAATGGGTGTTCCTCAGCACCACTGTGACCCTGTAAACCGTCCAGCCCACCTGACACTCTAGGTCCAGACATTGTGTGTACACCTTTAAGAATTACACTGACACAATACCAATGAGTTTTGACTTTTACTCAGTGAGTAAGTAAGTCAAATTATGTCTGTCAGTCGAATCCCTGCCTAAACCATCAGAGTTCAGTGAGACTGACACAGAAACAACTGAAAACAGCAAGTTATAATATTAAGGAACAGTAGTGAAACAACGTTCTATCTTCCAAGCATGTATAGCTACTTCCGAGAATGATGCAGCAATATCAGATTAATGGAAAACTTTTAGCTTAAAGAACTCTAGGCTAATTTATGCTATCAGTATACTACTCAGCAGTATAACCAAAAACTAGAACGTGTCCCCTTTGAAAACTGTGTATCAATGTCCCTCCTTTAGCAAGGCCTTGCTACGTTCTTCACCGGCAGTTGGAGCTCTTAAACAGTTTCCACTGTGGTTTAGTATAGCAAAGAGGATCAAAGGTTAAATTGTAATCTTAAGAGAATTGATGTTTGTTGTAATGTCTGCCGTCAGTGTTAAGATGAGATGTTATACTTGCGGTCTGAACCAGGCAGAGGCACCCTCTCTCACTCTGAGATGTTAGTCCGTGAGTGCCCTGCAGGATAGGCAATGCAATCTCCTACGCTCCGGCTCCACTCAGTCACCTTCAGCAACACTGTGAAAGCATCCGCAGTACAGCATGCTCTTCGCTGAGGCTGAGCTCCGTGAGCGGGTCAGGCCTCGTGCACTAGGCCGCAGCTGCCGTCAGTCACACACTCAGCAAGCTGATCTGCACGCACCCAATGGGCCCCAGGAGCAAGAGAGTTTTCAAGCTGTAGAGCAGATAGTTTTATATATATTCTTATTCCTATATATACACTTTGCTTTAATTTAGAGAATGCAAAGCATTCTCTGAATATTGGCCGTGTTGATAGGAGGACCTCCTGTGCTCAGAGTGCATCAGGACAGCTGCTCAACACAGTGCCCAGAAGCTAGTAGAGATCAGTGGAGTAACAATGTCTAGTTCAGTGATTTCCAGCTTCTAGGTGCATCAGCCAGGTATGGTATATACATAGTTATTATCGTCCCAGCTGGATCAATGTAACTATGTAAAAATATACCATACCTGGAATTCTTCTATAAATGGCTAGAGTTTAGAATGAGGATGCCCCCAACAGATGTAAATGGGGTTCAGGGCCATGCTCAGATTTAAAGAGGTTGTAAACTCGTTTTTGTTTTTTTTGTTTTTTTTTTACACCCTGCAAGAGAAACACATAATGAGCTAGTATGCATCGCATACTAGCTCATTCTGCAATACTTACCTTAGAACGAGCCCCCGCCGTGCCGTCCGCTCACCTCTATGACGGGCGACATGTCTAGTCGCCCGTCTTCCGGGATCGCGGCATCTGGCCATCTGATTGGCCGGAGCCGCGGTGACGTCACTCCCGCGCACTCGCGCGGGAGCCGACAGTCACGGCACGGGGCTCTGAAGGAACGGCACGAGCGGCCGTTCCTTCATAGCGCATGCGCCAGTGACGTCACTGGATGCATCGAAGGTAAATATCTCCTAAACGGTACAAGTTTAGGAGATATTTACAGTACCTATAGGTAAGCCTTATCATAGGCTTACCTATAGGTACAACTTGCAGGGGAGGGTTTACTTCCTCTTTAAGTTCAAGCGAAACAAACATATTCACTCATTGTACAGAGAATTATTTATCTTAAAGTAGAACAAATGGCAACACTTTTTATTTTTTTTTGGATATCAATGTTTTGTTTTTGTTTTGTTTTTGCCCAATGTTTTTTGTGTCCCATTGGGGAGATTTTCCATCATTTCCTGCCTCATGTGCAAACAGTAAATGAGAGGAAACCCTTCCAAAGTGAGGGAATTCTGGGGTGTCAAAAGAACTAGGATCATCATTGGATGGTTTCCCCTCTATTGCTTTTCTGAGGACAACTGAAAATTTTGGGATTTTCTTTTACTTATAATGATAACAGTAATCAGGACAAATCGAGAGGGTGAATCTCCCTAACAGGGACACAGATAGTAATAAAAACCTTACAGGTGTTCCAATCCCTCTCCTCTCTATCCAAAACTACAATTTTTTGTCTTTCATACTTTAATGCAGCATTTTTCAACTAGGGTGCCCAGGCACCCTGGGGTGCATTGAGGTTTCTTCAGGGGTACCTTGGCAAAATGCCTAGAAATTGCCCAAAAATCGCATACAAGCCGAAATGTGGATGAAATCTGCCTTTTAGTTACACAAAGCCACGGGTTTTCATTGTACACCATTACAACCTTCTAGCTGCCAGCATTCTAACGACCAATGGCATCGTCAGTTGATAAGGAGGATGTCAGTCGCCTGCATAGCATCCTTATTTGACCCTCCCCTGCCCCTCTCCCTCAGCATTGGGGTCACATTAGCGTGTTGGTGAAAAGTGTTGGAGAAAAACTGAGGGAGAAGAGAAACATTGGAATACTAGTCAGTACCAGTTTGCAAAAGTGAATTTGCTTTGAAAGAATAAATTACCTCTAACGTTGGGTGTGCTATGTGTGTGGATGTTGCTGCATTATGTAAAACTATTAGAATCGTTTTTACATTTTAGAATGAGGAGCCTTGAGACTGTCCATCATTTTTAAAGGGTGCTTTGAGATTGTCTATAATTTTTAAAGGGTGTCTTGACTGAAACACTGCTTTAATGCACAGTCCTTCAGTTTTCCTCTTCATCGGTTCCAGTTGGTAATGCACTCTTCTCTGATGTGCCTTGTCGCTGCCGCTCTCTCTGATGTGATCACAAACAATGCAGGACCAGGCAGCATCCTATGATCTTGTTGGAGTGCCTTCCCACATTCCAACACTGGAGAATGGAGGAATGGACCACTGGCTACCACAGGACTATGGAATATGGTAAGTGATCCTCTGTATTAATCTTCCTCTAAAAAGATAAGCATTATATTCTTAATTTTAAAGAGAAGTATAGGTTTGGGGTATTTTTTAGCTTAATACTTACCTAGGTGGATGCAGCATTGGTCCCCTGGGACCTCTAACACTGAGAACCGAGCGATCCAACACTGCTGACCGTTTGGTTCTCACACCTCCCCGAGCAGAGACTTCTGACTGTCAGTCACTGGCTCTCTGCTCTGCTCCCTTTTCACTCATTGGGGTGCTGGGCTGTGGAGGGGAGGGAGCGGCTGGCTCAGGCTCTCAGTGGCTCACTGAAAGGCTGTGCAGGGTGTCGGTCCAGGCTCCTGGCGGATTCAGACTCCATTGTCCTGATGACGCGGTGCCTGGACCGACTTCTGTGACATCAGCAGAGAGCGGACTTCAGCCCATTCTCTACTGAAAATGGGTCACAGGAGGGCAAAATGGATTGCACTCCTGTGATCCATAGGAGAAGTACAAAACAGATTGCACTCCTGTGATCCTTAGGAGAAGTACAAAACAGATTGCACTCCTGTGATCCATAGGAGAATAACAAAACAGATTGCACTCCTGTGATCCATAGGAGAAGTACAAAACAGATTGCACTCCTGTGATCCATAGGAGAAGTACAAAACAGATTGCACTCCTGTGATCCATAGGAGAAGTACAAAACAGATTGCACTCCTGTGATCCATAGGAGAAGTACAAAACAGTTTGCACTCCTGTGATCCATAGAAGAAGAACAAAACGGATTGCACTCCTGTGATCCATAGGAGAATTACAAAACAGATTGCATTCATTTGATCCATAGGAGAATTACAAAAGAGATTGCACTCCTGTGATCCATAGGAGAAGTACAAAACAGTTTGCACTTCTGTGATCCATAGGAGAAGTACAAAACAGATTGCACTCCTGTGATCCATAGGAGAAGTACAAAACAGATTGCACTCCTGTGATCCATAGGAGAAGTACAAAACAGTTTGCACTCCTGTGATCCATAGAAGAAGAACAAAACGGATTGCACTCCTGTGATCCATAGGAGAATTACAAAACAGTTTGCACTTCTGTGATCCATAGGAGAAGTACAAAATGGATTGCACTCCTGTGATCCATAGGAGAAGTACAAAACGGATTGCACTCCTGTGATCCATAGGAGAAGTACAAAACAGATTGCACTCCTGTGATCCATAGGAGAAGTACAAAACAGATTGCATTCATTTGATCCATAGGAGAATTACAAAACAGATTGCATTCATTTGATCCATAGGAGAATTACAAAACAGATTGCACTCCTGTGATCCATAGGAGAATTACAAAACAGATTGCACTCCTGTGATCCATAGGAGAATAACAAAACAGATTGCACTCCTGTGATCCATAGGAGAAGTACAGCCAAACGAGTTTTGGCTATACTTCTCCTTTAAAGCTGAATTCCAAAAAACTTGAAATTCTCATTTAGCTCTAGGGGGCATAGAAAAGGATGGATATACTCATAGGCGTGTGCACAGGGTGTGGCAGTGATGCCTGGGCACACCCTAATCACCACATGTGCATTTGCATTATCCAGGGGATGGCACCAGGTGGGTGGTTGGGGGTGCCAGTGGCCAGTGTAAATACCCCCATTATATTACAGGCTAGGTTCAACTTTAGGAACAAGTTATACCCATATTTAGGGTGTAACCCAATGTGCTCCCAATCATCTGTCTCTCACCAATAGAGCCTCCTCCCTGTGACAGCAGGTGGTGTTCATGTGTGTTTGAGCTTTGGGGTGCACACCCTAATGCAATAGGCTGCACACCCCTATGGATCTACTCACTTGATATTCCTCAAAAAAATGATTCTATTGCTTTCAGGCTCCTCCTCCAAATTCTTTTTTTATTTTCCGCTGTGATCTGACTTCCTGTTAGTGGGTGATTACCCTCAATGGGCCGAATGTATGTAGGAATGTAGCCACCCTCTGTTACTTGCTCCAGAGATGGATTATGGATTACAGACTATGGGATTTGCAGTGTACATAGAGAAGTGTGCATGACCCCAACTCACGTGCACTACTTGTTCCACACAAACAGAAGTGAGGGGGAAAGGGAGGGATTTGTGAGCTCATAGAGGACATTACAAGGAAGCAGAAATACAGTAAGAAACAATTTTCCTAAAAAAATAGATTACATTGCTGTTAACTAGTAAATGTGTATGGATGATTTTTGGAGAATGAAAATATCGTTTAGTGTCACTTTAGGAGAAAAGCTGACAAAGGAAAAAGTCACTTTGTATTTTGCATATTTCTCCTTTAAAATCATTTCATCCACAAATTTAGTTTTAAATGGGAAAAAAAATGTCTATATGTTTTGTGTGGCTCTATAGTTCAGGAAATTGCTTTCAGGGATGATTATTTTTCTAACGGCCGGCTCGGAGGAGAGTACGTTCATATTTATTTATGTTCAGTCAATCAGAAAAATGAAGTCAGATTTAGGCCTCGGTGGGCCCTGATGGATTTCTGCTGGCGGAATCTGATGATATCAGACAAATGAGATGGACAACACAGCGCGAGGGCTCTCAGCCGCTCCCTCATGGGCCCGACAACAACCTGTGAAGTCTAATCACTCAGACACAGGCACATCACATCTACAATGATAATATTGGCAGCTGGGTCATCTGAAAGGAGTACACTTTGTCATCCAAGTCCCACCGCTACAATTTGTCACTTTGTGATCGCCACCGGCAGTTTTAAATATACACACCATACATCAAGTCCTTTACCTACTCCTCTGCTATAACCACAGACAG